>NC_057004.1:20000-255926 GCF_000002595.2 Chlamydomonas reinhardtii | reverse complement strand
CAGGGGGGAGAGGGGGTTGAGAGGGGGCAGGGAGGGTGGGAGGGAGAGGGGGGCCGCGGGGGCTTGTGAGCGTGTGGAAGTGGACGAGTAAAGCCGCGTGGTGGGATGCGGGAACCGCTTCTACCTGCCCCGGCCCCCCACCACACCCAAACCCCTTCACACCCCCAGCATCCTCGTGCCTCTGCCTTCATATGGGAATGCTGCAAATCAGCCGTTGTACAGTTTGAACGGGTATTTACATTCCCGCACAACCCCCCAAAAAAAACCTTTCTCCTCCCAATCCCCGCCCCGCCCCCCCCCCCACCTGCAGCCTCATGTGGTAGTCCCAGTCCACCATGTTGCGGCGGAAGTCGTACCGCTCGCCGTACACCTTGCGGCAGCGGCCGTCCCAGGCGGCAACCATGTCGTACGGCGCGGCGGCGGCAGAGGCGGAGGCGGCGGAGGTGGAGGTGGAGGAGGTGGGGTTGGGCAGGCGCCAGCGCTGCAGCGCCTCCACGATGAGGTCCTTCTCCTGTGCATGTGCGTGTGTGGTTGTGTGCGTATGTGTGTATGTGCGTATGTGAGAGAGGAGAGCAAGCGGGAAGTGGGTTCCACTGTGGTGTGCTGTGGTGTGCTGCACACACGAACACATACACACACGTACAACCTTTCACCCTGCACACACGCTGCCCACCCTCAGCCAACCCCCCCCCCCGCCCACCTCCGCCCGCCCCCCCCCCACCTGGAACTTGAGCAGCGACAGGTCCAGCAGGGCAGCCAGCGCCGCCAGCCCGCGCGCCTCCGCCTCCGGCCCGGCCGGCGGCGGCTGACCCGCGGCCAGACCCACAAACAGCGACTCCAGCTGCCGGGCCTTCTCGTCTGGTGGGGGAAGATACGGGGGAGGCGGGTCCATTCATGATGAGCTAGGGAAATGGTAGACGGCAGCCAAGGGGTGGGGTTGCGTGCAGAGTAAGTTCATGCGGAGTCAGTGCGTGCCGGGTAGTGCAGGGTACCGTGTATAGGGGCACCGTGTCACCTCCCCTTGTGCTCTCCCTAGTACACACGCGCAGCCACCCTACCACCAGCCGCCCTCCCCCTGATCACCCCACCCATACCCCCAACCCCCACCACCGACCCCCCCACCCCCCGCACCCAGGTACTCCGCCGCCCGGCGCCTGAGCACCGCATTGCCGTGCAGCTCCAGCAGCAGCTGCCCGCGCTGCGCCGCCGGCACCCCGCCGTCCAGCAGCACCGCCGCCAGCAGCACGTGGCGCGCCAGGCCCTCGGGGCTGTCCTCCCACACGTACAGCCGGCAGGCCTGGGGCAGGGAGGCAAGGGAATTAACGTTGAACCAATCCCGTAAGGAAACAGTCGTGCGGCAAGGAGAACTGCAGCTGCACAAGCGAGTCGTTGTACATCACCGTATGTAGTCAAGGGGAGCATGGGGGAGGGGAGGAGGTGTGGGGAGATGTTGGCGGGTTTTCCATTCCGTAACCCACGAGAGGGTAGGGTGGGTAGGAAGCGGGCGAGCACTCGCCACTCGGCTAGCGCTCCACACCGCGCCGGCCGGCACAGCCCCCCGCCCCCCTGCCGCCCCCAGCCCCTGCAGTGCCACTGCTGCAGACCCGGCAGAAGCGGTGTGGTACCGGTGCCGGTATGCGGTAGAAGGTTCCGTTGGGGCCCTCCGATTCTGCACCGTGTTGCTGTATCGTGTTGCTTTCTGCAGGTAATGCGAGTGGTGAAAACAGGCCCGCCCATGCCCGGCCCCCCTGCCGCCCCCCACCCCACTCCATGCCGCCCCACCCCGCGCACCCCCAACCCCGCCCATCCCCTGCCCCGATGCCGCCCACCCCGCCCGCCCCCCAGCTGCCTGCCCTCACCGGCTGGCCCGGTGGCAGCTGCCTCATGAGCGCCGGGTGTCGGCAGGCACGTGACAGGGTGGTGAGCGTGTGGCGCGCGTCATAGGGGGCCACCTGCATGAGGCGGGGGTGTGTGGGGGTGGGTGGGGGTGTGCGGGGGTAGTTCGTATTGTTAGAATGTAAAGCAAGCCAACCGAGTGAACCCAAGACCGCCAGCCCACAGGGGCACACAGCTGTATGTGCGCACACATGTGCATGTGGGCAGTGTGGGGGGCTCGTGTGTGTGTGGAGCGAGCAGGAGAGCGCGTTTGGGCATGTGGTGTTGCCGGCACCGGGGTGGGGCACACACGGTTCGGGGCTGTAGATCCAGCGGTGTGTGAGACACGAGCACGGCAGCCACAAGGTTTGAGTTTGGAGCCAATGCAGTCACGGTGCGATGTCTGTGACGGGGGTTCTGACGGCGTGCATATCAGGGTGTATGTGCTGGACCGCTAGCTGTCGCGCTGTCCTCCTGAACCCCCGCGTGCCGCGTGCCGGCTCCCGTTCTACGAGTCCCCGCCGACCCCTTGGCGCGCCAAGAGCCTACCCCCGGCCTGTGATGTATCACGCCCATACCACCGCGCTACATATAGCCCACGGCCGCGCTCACCTGCAGGAATCGCACCGGCTGGTCAACCGGAAGGTCCGCGGCTCCATCTCCCGTGGGCAGCAGGGTCCCCAGATCGACAGCCGGGCTGATGCCCCAGAAGTGATGCACGTTATGTTCGTCCATTGCGTCAGCGAGTGACTAAACAGCACGCGAAAACGGTCGGTCAATGGGAATGGAAGCAAAACGTGGAAACTTCCAGTTCCATTCGATAGGTGTGTTGCAATTGAATACTTTTACTGGCTACCATTACATGTCTGTTATCCGGTATGCTCGACTCGCCAGCAACGATTGGGACCGGAAATCGCCTTGCCAAATGCATACAGACGATGGAAACCCCTCCTTTCCAATTACATTGTATACCGTATTATACATACCGGTAGTCCAGCTAAATTGCACAGAGGCCTTCCCGTAGCCACACACTCAACCACATCGAGGCGATGGCGGCACTTCGCGAGGCAAAGAAGCAGCTTTTCGCTGCGGCTGAAGCTGGTGGGTCTCCTACGAAAGCGATATTGCGCATCTGCACGAGTGGAGAAGGGGGGAAGCCGCTGCACCGTCCGGATAAGCGCTGGCAGGGGCGTGCCACGGCCCTCTGTCTCCCCCTGCTCCCACTCAGCGCCAACGCCGATCCCTGACCTCGCCATAATGCCACGAGCTCCAACCACACACCAGCATCACCCTTCCCCCCATACACACACACGTCACCCCCCTCTCCAACCCATCTCCCCCGCCCACGCATGTAGGCGACGTGGAGGCGCTCCGGCGCGCGCTGGCGGCCGGCGCGCCGCCCGACGGCCGCGACGGTGAGGGCCGCGGTGCGCTGCACCTGGCGGCGGCGGCGGGGTCGGCGGCGGCGGTGGCGGCGCTGCTGGCGGCGGGCGCGGACGCGGGCCTGACGCGGGAGGAGGACGGGCGCACGGCACTGCACATCGCGGCGGAGGAGGGGCACCTGGAGGTGTGTGTGTGTAGGGGGGTTACATTCATGATTAGTTAAGGAAGTGGTAGATGGTAGACCATCTTGCGGAACATGAAGCGTTACCGACGATGTTGACCAGCTCCTGGCTCCAGCTCGAGCTCCAGCTCCAGCTCCAGCGCGTAGGGGGGGGGAGGGCGGGGAAAAGGGGGGTTGCGGAGATGGTTGGAAAAGCGGCACAGGATGCACTGAATACTGCAGAAGAAGGGGGTTAGCTCATTCCAGTTCCAAAATAAACCGTTGCCAACCCAGATCCCATAGAGCGCGGAGGACAGGGATATGCTCTTGTTCTTGTAGGCGATCTTGGGGGGTAGCCATTCATTTCAAGAACGGATTGAGCAAATCAAGAAGGGGGGGCGATTAAATTAAGAACGGGGCGGGCGATGGGGGCAAGAGTGCTCAACTGGTTTTGAGAGGTTGAGAGGAAGGGGAAAGAGGGAAGGCATCTATACACATGCGCACAGCTACAAGCACGCCCATGTACGGTGCTTGGCGGATACCTTCCGCTGTGCCCTCTAACACACACACACACACACACACACACACACACACACACACACACACACACACACACACACACACACACACACACACACACACACACGCGCGCACTGGCGCGCACCCATGAATCATCTCACACCCACACATCCCACACCACACCCCACACACCCCACACACCCCACACACCCCACACGCACGCAATTACGCACACCCGTGTGTACGCAGGTGGTGGCTGCGCTGCTGTCGGGCGGCGCTCCGGCCAGTGCGGCGGACGCGCTGGACGGCAGCGGGCCGCTGCACTGCGCCGCGCACTTTGGGGATGCGCCCATCATACGGGTGAGGGGGGTGTGGGCGCCAGGAGTGGGGAGGGCCGGGAGGGAGGGAGGGAGGGAGGAGTTTGGAGGGGGCGGGGCTCAGGCGTGGCAGCGGCAGGGCGCAGGGAAGGTCGGCGGCGAGCGGCTGTGGTTTGGCGCCTGGTGTGTGGGTGGGGGATGTGGGGACCTGCTCCTTGACCTGCACCTTGGAAGTGGGCACGTAGTATTTTCACCTCGCCCGCCCGCAGCCCCAAACCCCATCTCCACCGCCCCCTTCCAGCCCACACAACACACACACACACACACACACACATACACACACACACACACACATACACACACACACACGCACACACATCCCACCACCTCGCCACCCTCCCCCCCAGGCGCTGCTGGCTGCCGGCGCCGACCCCACCGCCCGCACCTGCTCCGGCCTCACGCCGCTGCTGGTGGCGGCGGAGGGCTGCGGCTGCCGCTGGGTGGACCGGCCCGGCTGCGACTACCCGGCGGCGGTGGAGGCGCTGCTGGAGGCGGCGGGGAAGCAGGAGGCGGGGAAGCAAGAGGACGGGGGGAAGCAGGAGGACGGGGAGAAGCAGGAGGAGGGGGAGGCGGGGGAGGCAGGGGCTGCAGCGGGCGACTGTGGCGCCGGACAGCAGCAGCAGCAGCAGCAGCAGCAGCAGCAGGCGGCTGACGGCGCGGGCTCGGGCGCGGGCTGTGAGGTGGACGGCGGCGGCGAGGGCGCGGCGCACGCGGCGGTGCGGGCGGGCAATGAGGCGGTGGTGGAGGCGCTGTGTCGGCGCGGCGCGGGCGGCGTGGCGGCGGCGGGGCGGCGCGGGCGGCTGACGGCGCTGCATCTGGCGGCGGCGGCGGGGCAGTGCCGCAGCGTGGCGGCGCTGGCGGCGGCGGGCGCGCCGCTGGAGGCCAGGTGGGGATTGTGGCGGACTCACTGCAGGGGCCGAAGGACAGTCATCAGCGTTGTGTGTTACATGAGGACAGTCCATGTAATGCCGTCAGCGTGCGCGGTGTTCACAACCGTATGTGTCTTTCCCTGGTGTGCTTTCTGCCACTTCCCCCACCACAACCGCGTCCCCCACACGACACCTCACCACAACACCCCACCACCCCGGCTCCACACGCACGCAGGGAGGCGGAGGGCGGGCTGAGTCCGCTGGGGGCGGCGGTGCAGGCGCGGCAGCTGGGGGCGGCGGCGGCGCTGCTGGCGGCGGGGGTGAGCGAGCGCGGGGTGGCGGGGGGTGGGGCTGGGGGCAGTGGGGTGTTCAAAGCGGAGGAAGGGAGATGGGTCGGCCAGGGCGGTGCTGGGCGCATGTGTGGCATGTGTGTGAATGCGTGTCATGTCATCATGTGTGGGCTATGCGCATGCGCGCCCACCTGCCCCACCACACACATAAGATACACATTGTAAGCATTGTGGGCTATGCGCATGCGCGCCCACCCCTTGCGCCACCACACACATGGAACATACATTTACACAGCTTACAAACATACGCACACACACACACACACACACACACACACACACACACATATACACACACACACGCATGCACGCGCAGGCCGACCCCCTGGCCGCCGACAGCCGCGGCCTGACGCCGCTGCACACCGCGGCGGCGGCGGCAGAGCCCGACATGCTGGCGGCGCTGCTGGCGGCGCTGCCACTGGAGCGGGCGGAGGAGGCGGCAGCGGCGGCGGAGGCGGCGGGCGGCGTGGCGGCGGCGGCGGAGAAGGGGATGGGCGGCATTGCGCGGCGTGTGGGTGTCAACTCCGACGCCAACGCCCAGCGCATCACACCCCTGCACATGGCGGCGGCGGCGGCGGCGGGTGAGGCGGGCGAGGCGGCGGCGGCGGCGGTGCGGGCGCTGCTGGCGGCGGGCGCGGACGCGGGCGCGGCGGACAGCGGTGGCAACACCCCGCTGCACGTGGCCGCAAGCAGGTGGGGTGGCTAGGGTGGCTAGGGGGTCAGGGCGGGGGTTTGGCTGGGTGTCTGGGTAAGTGTGTGGTCGGGCAGGGCGCTTGTTTTCATGGGTCCATGAGGACTGTTGGCGTGGCGGGTGGAGGCTGGGGGCTGCCTGGGCTGAGGGCTGTCACAACCCCACTGACCCACTGCCGCTACACCCCTGCACCCCTGCACGCCTGCACCCCTGCACGCCTGCACCGCCTCCTCCAAGGCTCCAACTCCTCCTCCTCCTTGTCCCCCCTCCCACAGGGGCAACGCCGAGGTGGTGGCGGCGCTGCTGGCGGCGGCCGCCTCCACGGGACTGGACGCAGCGCACGCGGCGGCGGCGGCGGCGCAGCTGGCGGGCAACCGCAACGCCGCCGGCTGCACCCCGCGGCAGCTGGCGGCGGCGGGCGGGCATGCGGCGGTGGCGGCGCTGCTGCCCGCGCCCGCGCCTTGCGAGTGAGCGGGCGTGTGTGTGTGACTAGGAGAGAGGTGTGGGATGTGCCACTGTACTGCTGGCGGCCGGCAGGTGCACATTGGGGGTTTATAGTAACGGTTCACAGTAAATGCGGGCTACCCTAACACCAGCGCGCGTGCAACAGTAACGCCAGCGCGCGTGCACGCGAGCGAATGATTGATACGGGGGTGGTGTGGAGCCGCGGCGCGGAGTGATACACACACGTGTGGGCAGGTCGATCCGGGGGTGGGCAGGCGCGCGCTGGCGGCCACACCGGCAGTCCGGCACAGGGGGGTGGGATGGTGGGGTGGAAGCAGTTGCGGTAGGTCGTCGTGGTCGGCGCGCCCCAGGCGAGCAAGGCTCTGAATGAATGCAGCAGTGGCTTAAAGGGTCGACGAGGATGATGATATGTGATGGTGCAGCACATGGCCTCATCTGTATTAACACCCGCGTCACGTCCGGGCACTCTACGTCAGACTGTTGTAGTATCGTGTGCTACCACCCAACCCAGGTCTCGCTGCTTTAGCTGGAGAGTCTGCGCCGCGCAGCCAGAACCAGCGCAAACGACGCATCAGCCGATGACGACGTCGCCATTGCCAGGACATCCGCATCGGCCGCCGCCTGCAGTTCTCCGTTATATAGCAGTTCTCCCACACACGCCAACATCCTGGAATCCAAGCCTAGCCAAGCTTGACAGGCTGCACCCCCTGGTGGGTCGCTGGTGACGTCCTGGTTCGCGGCCCGGGAGCGCGGCACGTACTGGGGGCTGTGGAACGTGGCGCACAACACGGGCGGCTTCGCGGCGCCGCTGGTGCCTGGTGGCGGCCACGGCGGCCAACGCGCTGGGCTGGCGCTGGGGCGTGTGAGGGCTGGGGGTGGGGGCAGGGGTAGGTGGGGGTGGGGGTGGAGGTGGGGGCGGGGCCGGCGGTGAAAGGCGGGTGCTTGTGCTTGTGCGTCACGGGGGCTGTGCAGGGGGAGGGTTGCACTAGGCAGAGGGCTGCAGCGGGCACTGCGAACAAGGGGTGGAGGTGTGTGTACGTGTCGTGTGCGTCTGCCTGCCGCTTACACACGCCAACATCCTGGAATCCAAGCCTAGCCAAGCTTGACAAGTTGACCGGCACCCCCTGGTGGGTCGCTGCCACGTGCTCGGTCCCCGACGGCCCTCAGCGGCCTGTGCTTGCTGCGCTCGTTGCCTGGCTGCCTGCCTGCCACTGCTGGGCCGGGCGTCACTGAGATTGATATTGATATTTTGCCTCATCCTCAACTGTACGCGCCACTAGCGGCGCATCATGCACACACACAGGCACACACACACACACACACACACACACACACACACACACACACACACACACACACACACACACACACACACACACACACACACACACACACACACACACACACGCACACACACGCACACACACGCACATACACACACACGCGCGCGCGGTCAATTGCGGAAGCTTGGACTGAGCGGCCAGCAGTAGCGACGCGAAGCTAGGAGTGCGTGCCTTGGCCTCACGGTACCGTGAGCACATGCATGGGTTTGCCCCCTCGAGAGCGTCTGGACACTAATTGCCCCGCCATCGAGGTTAGAGTAGATTGCGCGGGTTGCGCGACTTCCAGGTGTTTAGAGTGGTGTCGTCGGCTTAGCAGCAGGTCTGCGAGGTAACTTCAGGCAACATCCGTAAACCGTCGCTTTGCTGCATCGCATAATAAACTGTCTTTGCGCGTTGTTTTCCTTGTCAGCACACGCATCCATTTGGACGACTGCGTCACAACCCACCATGATGCATGTGTGCTAATACACTGGTGCCGTACCGTGTGCAGTGCATGCATGCCAGTGCATGTGCGGTTTACACGTACGCCTGCTGCCAGCGCGCCTCTCACCCAGCCACACTGGCCACACGGCCCAGCCACCTGGCATCCGGCGGCGCATGAAAGCCTGCGGTGGGCTACCACAAGGCCGCACATGGGCCTCCTAGCACCGCGGCCGCTTGGCGCGCTCCCTGGCACCCTCCCGCTCCCACGCAATCAGCGCGTCCGTCAGCTCAACGCTCAGGCCCGGCGCCGCCTCCGCCAGGCGCTTGCGGCTGGCACCGGCCTCCGCCGCCACCTGCCCGTGGTGCTCCACGTACCAGCCCTTCAGCCGCGCCAGCAGCCGCGCAAAGCTGCTGGCTCCGCCGCCTCCGCCTCCGCCGCTGCCGCGCGCGTCGCAGCAGGCCGCCGCCCACAGCAGGCGGTCCACCACATTGTCGGCAGCTGCCGCCGAAGCCACCACCTCCAGCGCCGCATCACAAAGCTCCGGCAGCAGCAGCCGGTCCGCCAGCTCAGCCACGCCGCGCGCCTGCTCCGCCGGGATGTCTGCGCCGCCCGTGTACAGCCAGCGCAGCAGCAGCGCGAAGGCGTCAGCGTCCGCGTCCGGCAGCTCCAGCTCCGCCGCGCGCGCATCCGCAAAGCCGTCGCCGGCCAGCCGCTGCCTGAAGTAGTCGCAGCGCGCGGACAGGATCAGGCGGTGGCAGTGGAAGCGGCGGCCGCCCACCACAACCGCCGTGTCTGCGCCGTCGGACGCGGCCTCCAGCAGCGCACCCAAGTCGGAAGGCAGGCTGCGCGGCGGCGGGGCCGCCGCCACCAATGCCGCTGCTCCTGCTGCCGGCGGCGGCTGCAGCTGTGGCAGCAGCGGCTTCAGCCCCAGGTCCAGGAGGACGAGCTCTGTGCCAGTGCCCAGCGCGAGGTACCTGTCCGCCCATGCAGTAGTTGCAGTTGCAGTTTCAGTTGCGGTTGCGGTTGCGGGTGTAATAAGAAGTGCAATCGGAGCCCCCGCGCCGGCAGCAGTGTGGATGGACGGCAAAGCGCATTACTAAGGTAGCTAGCAACCCCACCCCCGACGGCCCTGAGAGTAAGGGGGTGTGGCCGCCCTTCATGCACACATACTATGCACGGCCTTCTGCGTGCGTACCCGTTTGGCAGGATGGTTGGCGTGCACAAGCAGGCTGGCAGCCCCTGGACCAGCGTGGTGACGGTGCCGTCCGGCGACACGCGCCGCAGCCGGCCCTCAGTCGGCTGCTTGTCCAGCAGGTAGACGAAGCCGGAGGCGTCAGCCGTGATGCCGACAAACCCCGTGAACGCCGCCCGATCGCCGCGCCCGTCCTCACGACCCACCATCATATCTTGGCCTGCGAGGTGGCGCGGTCTCAGCTCCGGCTGCGGCAGTACTTCCGCCGGCAGGGGCAGGGGCAGCGGCACGGTGTCTAGGTTGTACGTGCTGCCGTACACCAGCCTGCCAGCAGCACCGCCTCCTGCTGCCACCCCACCTCCACCCGCCTGCTGCTGCTGCGGCGGCGGCTGCGGGGGTTGCGGAGCCGGCACATACGCCACGCTCTGTGTGTCCACATGGTACAAGGCGAGGTCGCCCAGCGTGGCGACCAAGGCCACGTCGTCGGGTGCGCCATCCGCAGCCGCAGCGGCCCCGTCGGCGCCGCCTGCTGCCGCACCGCCAGCCGCTACCACAGGCGCCACGGCACGCCAAGCCCCGGGGAGGCGGATGCGGCGGAGGGTCTCCCCGCCCGCGTAGATGATGCTGCCCGCGCCGTCTGACGCCAGCTGCCCAGGCTGCCCCGGCAGGTGGCCCGCCTCAAATCTGGCCTCAGGCCCCGGCCCGTCCTCCTCCCCGGCGGTCGTCGGGTTTCCGGCGACCAGGGTCACCTGGTCACCCACAAGGCGGAACACGGCACAGCCCGACTTGAAGTAGACCGAGGCGCTCCATGAGTCCCAGATGGGCACGGCGATGTCCCCCCTGAACAGCTGCGACCCTTCCTCGGCGCCGACTGGCGCTCGGTACAGGCGCAGGGGCTCGCCAAGGAAAAACCCAGAGCGAGCAGTGCCCGAAACGCCGCGTAGCGGGCACAGTCCTTGGTCGCATGTCGCCAGCACTTGGGTTTCGCCGTCGTCCACGGGGTCTGGCCGCACTAGAATATTTTTCACAGACGCTGCCAATGTGCACATGGCGACGTGCTCCTTAGCCCGCAGCATCTTGTTTCCAGACTCTGTTTCAGCGAGGAACGCTGTTTCCGCGATGTTTTATGCGTTGTAGGCTTTCACACAGTAATGCGTAAGTGCAGTTGTACAAGACTATGTTAGCGACGTGCACACGAATATGCAAGCATGCTCCGACACTTGGGTTCCGAGACCCAGCGACACCCAACCGCTCCGCGGCAGCCCTGAAGCTCATCCGGCGGGCCCCGGGGTCCCCCGCACCAGCAGGCGGGAAGCGGAGTAAGCAGTGTTTCAGCCACTGTGTCAGTCTTATCCGCAGCTAAATCAATGTTATTGGATGCGGATTACAATTGAAGGGACAGCCCGACAAGCGGGTGCACGCCGTACCCACGCCGCGAAGGGCCATCTGCGACCCAGAGAAACAACACCCGCCCTTAGGCTCGTTTAGGTCTTAGGCTCGTAAGGCTAGGGGCTGAGCCCTAGAGGCTTGTGTGTTTTTGCACCATGTTATTGAGCGCGTCCTGCGCCTTCCCTGCGGAATTGCTTGGGGACATCCGGAATTCACAAGAGACCCTCAAGGTGACTCGTGCGCCTTGTTGGCCAGTTCAGATACGGTAGTCAGTTCAGCCGCCCGCAGCCG
This sequence comes from Chlamydomonas reinhardtii, assembly GCF_000002595.2. NCBI lineage: Eukaryota > Viridiplantae > Chlorophyta > Chlorophyceae > Chlamydomonadales > Chlamydomonadaceae > Chlamydomonas > Chlamydomonas reinhardtii. The sequence continues at coordinate 244,598 of NC_057004.1, read as the reverse complement.
CCGCCACTCCTCACCCTGCCACACTTCCCGCTCACTTCCACGCACCCACACACCAGGTGTGTGCAGTCGCGGATGAGGCAGCAGGGCGCAGGATGCAGCAGTAGCACCGGTAGCACGCGTCTGAGGGTGACACGTGGTAAGGAGCGGTGTGGAAAGTGTTGATGTCTAGAGGAACAGCGCCCACCCCACACGTCTGGGGTGCATTACTGCTTCCGTAGTTCTTGGGGTACATGAGTGCTGATCGCTCCTCAACAGCCACTCCACCCCGGGAGCGTATTGCCAATGGCTTACTGGGCCGCAGCAACGCCACCACCGCCGCCGCTGCCTTAGCGGCATTTGACACGGCATAGGAGGGTGTGCACGGCATGTGTCTGTGTTAAAGAGCACAAGGAAAACGTTGCGCAAAGACAGTGTATGCGATGCATGTGTCTGTGTGTATGTTTGTGTGTGTGTGTGTGTGTGTGTGTGTGTGTGTGTGTGTGTGTGTGTGTGTGTGTGTATATGTGTGTCCCGCGAGCTGCAGTTTGGTGGCAGCGCTGCAGCACCCAGGCAAGCATCCAGGTAGTGCCCTGCGTCCGCCCACGGCTGGGGCCCCGCGCGACGGCATGGCCGCCGCGGCGCCGCCCCCGGCCCCCCGAACGCCCAATGCGGCTGTGGGGCTGTGGGCGCTTATTGCGGACCAGCCCTCTCGCCCAAGCGCACGAGGGCGGAGGGCAGCCGGGAGGGAAGAGCACACTAGGGAGTCGGGACATGTGGGACCAAAGGCCCGCGCGCAACAGGCCTCGCTTACTCATGTCTCTTGCTTGCGTGCAGCTCTCTCACGCGCACGCCGGTCGGCCACCCTGCTTGCCACCGCCGCCGCCACAGCCACCGCACCGCTCACCGCCTTACACCCGCTAGCTCACGTGCTCAGCCCCTCGGCTCTGAGGCTCACGGTCCGCACCACCTAGATGTCCCGCCAACCCACGCGACCTGACGCGACCTCCCTACTGCTATGTGGTATTTCGTGTGCTCCTGCCTCTCGTTTCTCTCGCTTTCCCTCTCTCTCTCTGTATTTGATTATACCTCAACTTTCTACTTGATCCGGTAAGCCGCGAAATGCCGGGCGCAAGAGCCTCACCCGCCTCTCGCCACAAAAATGGTGCAGAGCTCGCGCCGCCGCTTCACTCCCCCCGTGCGTGTCATGCATCCGCCATGAAAGCTCCTCAACGCACGCCTCGCAGTGTGCAACTGCCGCCTTCGGCCAGCACGCCGGCCTCACGCGACCAACGTCCGAGCTCAACACTGCAGCCGCCCCTCGCCCATGCACCAAACCCTATCGTCCCGTGTAGGGCACGCCAACGCCCCACCCCGCCCTGGCCCTCCACCACGAACTGAGGCAAATCGGCCGGGGCTGAACACCATGCCCCAGCGACCGCGCCCGATACACAACGTTACCACCAAACAACGCCGACCACACCAAAACCACCACGTGCCGTACACACACACACGTACATACATACATTCGCACCAACCCTAAACACCACTTGCGGCGCCAGCGCAACCCCGCCCTCGCCCTCACCCTCTCGCCCTCTCGCTCTCGCCCTCGCTCCGGTCCTCTGCGCCGGTTCGTCTGCTGCTTGCGATATACGGTACCCAACAGCCAGGCGCCACGTGCGCCACATCACACCCGCCCCGCAGCTAGCGGCACAGCAGCAGCAGCAGCAGCCGAAGCCACACAGCGGCGCAGCAGCCGCCGCCGGGTGCCGCCGGGTCCCCGCCGCCGCTTTACTTGGCTGCTGCGGTGGCGGCTGTGGGCTGCAGCATGATGGTGTAGGTGCCGGTCTTGAAGTTGAGCGGGCCCTCCACCTTGGCCACCGAGGCCAGCTCCGCGATGAAGCCCTGAGGGAGTGGGAGTGGGAGTGGGAGGGAGTGAGGGATGGCGGGGAATAGGTCTGGGGTGTGAGGTGAGGGTCGGATTAAGATTGGGGTGTAGCTGTGGGGGCATGAGCGGTTGGTGGCTGGATGGGGCATGGGACCTGCAAGGCAAGTGCACACATGCTGCTGCCATGTACCTCACGCATGCAGCCTCCATCCCAATGCCTCCCTGCCTCGCTCCCTCGCCTCCCTCCGCTCCCTCCCCTGACCCTCCCTCCGACATTCCACTGACGGTCCCTCCGCCTCTCCCCACTGCCCTCAGTCTCCCCCCCAAGTCTCCGCCCCCCCTGCCTCCCCCGCCAAGTCTCCCCCTAGTCTGCCCCCCAGTCCCTCTCACCAGCAGCACCTCCTTGCCCTGCTCCCTGAACTGCAGCTCGCGGCCCTCGAACTTCATCACCAGCTTCACGCGGTCGCCCTGGGGGTGCGGGGAAAAGTGGCGTGGGGTGGGGTGCTTGGAGATGAGCGTGCGTGTGTGTGTGTGTGTGTGTGTGTGTGTGTGTGTGTGTGTGTGTGTGTGTGTGTGTGTGTGTGTGTGTGTGTGTGTGTGCGCGTGTGCGCGCGCGTGACATGGGGGTGAAAGCAGCCAGGAATACACGGGTGGACAGCCCCCGCTCACACCTCGTGGCAGCCCTCCCTCCCTCCCCTCCCTCACCGCCTCCCTCTCTCCCTCCCTCCCCTCCCTGCCTCACCTCCCTCCCCTCCCTCCCCTCCCCTCCCCTCCCTTGCCCTCCCTCCTCACCTTGGCCAGGAACTTCTGGCAGCTCTTGATCTTGACCGCCAGGTCGCCCGAGTCGGTGGAGGGCCGCAGCCGCACCTCCTTGGTCTCCTGCTGCGTGCTCTTGGCCTTGCGCTCCTTGGCGCCCTTCTCCAGCTCGTACTTGTACTTGGACCAGGCGATGATGCGCGCCACGGGCGGCGAGGCGTCGGGGTTGATCAGCAGCAGGTCCTCCTTGGCCTCGTCCGCCAGAGCCTGGGGGGGAGAGGTGGGTGGGTGGGTGGCGGGGAGCGGTGGGGTAGGGTGGCGTGAGAGGGCGGCGGCTTGGAGCTGGTGGTGACCAAGCGGGCACAGTTGCTTCTTTCACGGACGGCTGCGCCCCACCCCCGGTTTGTGGGTATGGAATATGGTTGGTACGAAACACTCCCCACCCCACCCCAACCCCCAACCCGCCCCGGACCCCTTATAACCCCAGTGCACCACAGGCCGCACCCCACCCACCAGCCCCACCCCCACCCTGCCTCCGGTGCGCCGCTACCACACACCCCTCTCCCACGGCCACGCAACCCCATACCCACTGCCGCCCCCTCCCGTCCTGCGCCTTCCCCACCCGCGCTCGTGCTCTCCCGCAGGAACAGATCCAGGCTGGCTCGCCACCTGACCCCTTGCCCCCGTCGACACGCACAGCCCTGCCACTCCCCCCCCCTCCCCCGACACCCCCGCTCCCCCCCGCCCACCTGGGCGCGGCTGGTGGGCATGGCGCCCAGCGGCGCACGGTCCGGACCCGCGCCCAGCACAAACACCTCCTTCACCCTGCGGGCGCGGGCGCAGGCGCGGGGGCGCAGGGAAAGCGTGTGAGTTTGGTGTACGGCAACATGCCAACATGTGCAGCACGTGTGTCAGCGCATGTGCGGGAGGCGACCGCGGGGGCGCGGCCTGCAGTGTCGTGCACTAACACACACATACACACCGGGGGCCTCCAGCATTCGGTCGCCCCCTCCAGCCCCTCACCCCTCCGCCCCCGCCCTCATCCCCCGCTCACGTGATGCCGTGGTTGGCCTGCAGCGTCTTGCCGTTGATGATCGCCCGGTCCACCTTGACAACGGGCATCTCGCCATCTGCAAGGGTTGGTGGTGGTGGGCATGGGCATAAGCAGGGATGTCGTAGGGGTGTGATGGCGTTTTTGAGGGGCCGCCGGCCTACCTCCGCTCCTGCCCTCCCTGTACTCAACATCCCTTACTACTCCCCCCCAAGTAGCATTTCCCTGGAGCCAGAAACCGGGTTCGACGATCCCCACCACCACCACTACACCGCTCCACCCATTGCAGCAGCCCGGGTCTACGGATGGCCGGATCCCCCACTGGGCCCTGGGTCCCGGTTCGTTTCGGGTTTAATGCCGTCCTCTCCCCACCTCCTTCCTCCACACTACAATGGCCCCTGGGTGTTCGGGGGGTACGGAACAAACTTCCCGGCCACCCGCCCCATCTCCCCTCCTCCCCTGCCCTCCCCTCCTCCCCTCCCCTGCCCTCCCCTCCTCCCCTGCCCTCCCTCCCCTCCCCTCCCTCCTCCCCTGCCCTCCCTCCTCCCCTGCCCTCCCTCCCTCCTCCCCTCCCTCCCCTCCTCCCCTCCCTCCTCCCCTCCCCTCCCCTCCTCACCGGTCTCGTCCACGTCGTCCGTGAGGTCGTCATAACGCATGCGCATGCTGTTGCGCCCGCTGCGGCGCCCGCTGCTGTAGCCGCCACCGCCGCCGTTGATGTAGCCGCCGCCGGCGTAGCCGCCGCCCGTGTACGTGCCGCCGTTGGCATAACCGCCGCCCGCGTAACCGCCGCCGTAGTAACCGCCGCCGCTCATGTAACCGCCGCCGCCACCACCACCGCCGCCGTTCATGTAACCGCCGCCGCCACCGCCGCCGCCGCCGCCGCTGGGCGGCAGGGGCGTGGTGCTCCAGTTGGGCTCAAACATGAAGTCGTCATCAAAGGAGGAGAACGGCATGGGCGCGCGGCCGGGTGCCGCCGGTGTCGCCGCCGAGGAGGAGGCCGCGGGCCAGGAGCTGAAGCCGTCAGCGGCGGCGTTGAAGCCGCCGCCGGGGTAGTTCGAGGGAGCGCGGTTCTTGTTGCCGCGGGGCTGTTGAAGGGGGGGGGGCAATGGACAAATGGACGAGGGGCTCAAAGGGGCGTGCGACGTCAAGGTGGTGGTGCACCTGACGGGTGTGGCCCCGCTCCGCCGCACCAGCTCTCGCCCCGCCCCTTCATCGGGACCCCTCCACGTGAGCAGCCTGCGTCAGTTTCCGGGACCCCAGCGGTCCCAGGCCACCCATATGCGCACACGCCACACCCCAGACACCGTAACCGCAGGAGCTTCCATGGACGGCACCTTTCCCCGGGCGTGCCTGCGTCTACGCCGCACGCGAATTCCCCCTGTCCTCCCGACTCCTGACACCGGCCCAGCCCCTCCACCCCCGCCGCCAGCCCCCTCCCACAGCCCCCCAGCCCACAGGCCACAGCCCCGGCGGCGCGCCCCACCCTGTGACCCTTCCGCCATGCCCCCGCCGCAACCCCACCACACGGGTGCCTTTACTTGGAGCTTGCAAGTGAAAAAACAACTTGTCCACTTCTGCCCTTGCTCCGCACAACTCCCTTTCCCTCAACCACCGCACTCACTTGGCGGTTGCCTGCCGCGCCCTGCTGCCCCGCCGGCGGCGCGCCGCCGGCAGGCGCCGCGCCGGGCGCCGCCCCCGCCGCCGCTGCCCCCGCGCCTGCGCCCGCCGCTCCCTTGATGAGGTCCTGGTACTTGTCCAGCGCGCCGTCCAGCGAGTCCAGCGAGGCCAGCGAGTCCAGGTCCAGGCTGTCGGCGGAGCCGTAGTCCTGGTAGCGCTTCTTGGCGGACACGGAGGGAGCCTGGGGCGGGGGAGGGGGAGGGGAGGGGAGAGGAGGGAGGGAGGGGGAGGGGGAGGGGGCAGGGGGGAGGGCGGCAGAGTGGGGGGCGGTGAGATGGGGGTTACGTTCGTGGGGATGGGGTGGTGGGGATGGGGGTGGGGGAAGGCATGCGGGGAAGGCAGCACGGCGGTTGGGGGGAGGCATGGAGGGGAAGGCAGCACGGCGGTTGGGGGCAGGCATGGAGGGGAAGGCAGCATCGCGGCTAGGCGCATCTGAACGCGCGCCAAGGTGGGAGGAGGCGGGCAGAGGGGTGGTGAGGAGGCACGGGCTGGCGAGGGAGTGAGTGTGTAGGGGCACCGGGATGGGAGGTGGGCGCTGAGGGCTGTGCCCGGAGCGGAGCCTCTCCAGGGCGCAGCTGGACACCAACTGGGGTTTGCTGTCGGGACCACCAAGACAAGACTAGCGGTGCGGGCGCGGCACACAGTGTAAGGAGCGCAATCTTTAAGCTGCAGCTGCTGGGGCGAGAGCGATGGTGCGGTGCACGCTGCGCCTGCGGCAGGACCATCGGGCGTTGTGTCTGCAGACCGCGGTCGATGGAGGTGTCCACGCCAGTCTCGGAAGTAGCCGCGCTGCCCGGCTGAAGCTGCTGCGCTGAAGCTCTTACACCACTACATCAGCCTCCAAGCCCTTCCGTGTGGTGCGGGCCACTGCTGCTCTAGCGCGATGAAGGTTTTCTACAAACTTGCAGTCGCAGCAGTCGCCAGCCCAGATCTAAGAATTTGCTCGTGTCTATAACCCTGTGCTAAGTATTGGCTTGCAATCTCCACGCGTGGTTCTGTCGCATATCCCCGGAGAAAAATGTCTAGAAGCGCCCTGCCCCATACCTGGCGCTTGGCGTGACGCGGCATCACCACAGCAGCTGACCCACAGCAAGGAGCATGGATTGGGTGGCAGGCTGCCGAGCGGCTGGTGCCCAACGGTGTGCCGCCCCGAGCTAGCATTTTCGATAAGGCTAGTTGAAATGCAGATTTACAAAATATGAATATGTTGCGATAAGAACGTTGTCAAACTGAAAGCTGGTTCACCAAATGAGCAGGCGGAACTGAGCTGCAAGCCGTGTGTGGCCGAGGCAGCGACGACACTAAAACGAAGTGGGTGCCTGTCTGGGACCTACAAGTTATTTCGTGTAGGTAATCCAGCCCCTTCGACACGCCGAGCATTGGTTGCTGCCGCTCCCGGCAACGAACGCTGTGCATGGAAGCGAATGGGGCCAGAATTCGGACAGCCAGACAGGTGCTGATAAGCTTGAAATCCCATCATCGTCACATTACGCGTTACCTCGAGTCGCACAAGCATCAGGGACGCCAGCTGCGAGCGACACGGGCTTGCGTGCGCGGCAGTCGGCGAACTCGACATGTTTCCGCAATTCTCCTGCATTATCCTCTTTAGTATATACATGTGGGCATAACTGTCAAAGAGAAGCAGCAGAACCTGTGTCGAGCCGTGCAAACTTTGTGAGGGCTCGAATTGGGCGCTCCAGAAACGCCGCGCCATTGAATGGACATGTGCCCATCATCACGCGTTGCTGTTAGCAGTCATAGCATGGGTGCCGCCTCGGCGCCGGCCAAGGCTGCCGCACGCCTGGCTGGCTCCACCGCCCCGCGCGCAGCCACGCCACCCGCGCCCATCGCCCCTGCCCGCGCCAGCCGCGGCGCCCGCGGCGCCGCCGGCAGCCTGCGGCAGTTCATGTGGCCGGCGGCGGTGGCGCTCAGGGCCTCACACGCCACGCAGGGGGCAGCAGCCGCGGCGGTAGCCGCAACAGGCGGCGGCGCCTGCTGCCCCCTAGGCAGGGGTCCCAGGCTGACGCCCCCCGGCGGCACAGGCCGCGTGTCACTATCGCCGCTGTCGGCGCTGCCGCCGCCGCGAGCGCGCCATGTGGCATGGGTGCCGCCGCCGCCGCCGCCGCGCGCTGCAGCGTTGGCGGCATCGGCGGCGCCGCCCTGGCCGGCGGCAGCGGAGTCGGCGGCACCCGGGCCGGCCCCTGGACCCGGGCCGCATGAGGCAGCAGGGGGCGCAGGGGGGACCGGTGGAGCCGGTGCTGCCGCCGCGGATGCCGCCACGGGTGCAGCGCGTAGTGGTGGTGGCAGCGGCAGCAAGGGCGATGACGCAGGGCGCGATGGCGACGGCGGGCGAAAGCGCAAGGGACGGAACAGGAAGAAGAAGAGGAATGCGGAAGCTCGGGCGGAGGCGGAGCCGGAGCCAGAGCTGGGGAGTGGCGGCGGCGACAGCGGGTCAATTGAAGGGCGGGATCGGGGGACGGGGCAGCCGAGCAAGCAGCGGCAGCAGCCGGCCCGGGCGGAGCGGCAAGAGGATGAGCGGGCGGAGGCGCATGCGCGGGCGGAGTCGGCCCAGCCGCTGGTGGAGCGCATCCGCGGCTGCGAGTGAGTGTGGCTGGGGTGGGGGTGGGCGGCGGGGTAGTCGGGGCGCCGGAGGGGACGGCTCGGGGGAGCCCGGGGGGGGGCGGGAATGGGCACGGGAGCGGGGGGTGCTGGGGTGCTGGGGTGCTTGGCGGGGGTGGGTGGCGGGGGTGGGTGGCGGGGGTGGGTGGCGGGGGTGGGTGGCGGGGGCAGCAGCTGCTCGGCCACCCGGGCGGGCGGGCGTGTGTGTGCTTGTGCGCGCACACACTCAGGGCTGCAACAGGGTGGGGCTCGGAGCAACCAGCCTGGCTGCGGGCCGGCATGCTGGTCTCCTCTCCCACCCATTGCCCACTAACCCACCACCCCACAAAGACCCATCGGGCCACTCTTGAACAAGTTACACACACACGCCCACACTAACGCCTACACACACACATACACCCACACACCGCTAACCCCCCCCCCACACACACACACACGCACGCACACCGCTCACCCCCCCCCACCCCCCACCCCCCCCACACACACGCCCACACACACCTCTCCATGCAGGTCTCTGGCGGCGCTGGTGGCGCTGTACAAGGAGACGCAGCGCGCCGCGGCGGCGGCGGCGGCCGCGGCCGCGGCGGCCGAGGAAGCGGAGCAGGAGGCGGCGGAGGCAAGGGGCAAGGGCGGTGGCGCGCGGCAACGGGCGTATCCGCAGGCGCAGGGTCAGCGGGGTGGAGGGCAGGCGGCGGCGGCGGCGGCGCAGGTGGCTCTGCCGGCGGCCCTTGTGTGGGCGTTCCTGGCGGCGGCGGCGGAGCGCGTGGCGGTGGCGCGGCGGCACTGGCGGGATGCGCGGCGGCGGCGGCGCAGCGGCCGGCAGGTGGACACGCCGGCGGCGGTGCAGCAGCAGGTGGGGAGGGAGGAGGGGCGTGTGTGAGGGACGGCGAGGGGGGGAGGGCCGCAAGACGCAAGACGGAGCGGAACATACATCATGGGGTGGAGAGCCTTGGAGCTGGGGGCCTGCTGCGGGCTGAGGGGGTCTGGGGCTGCTACTGGAACCGCCCTCTGCCCTTCCTCTCAGGCACATGCACACACAGCACAACCCACACCTGTCGCACCGCATCGCATACACAGAGTCCTGCGTGTTTCCCTCCCTTTGAACTCTTCAGCACACACACACACACACACACACACACACACACACACACACACACACACACACACACACACACCCTCCTGCCCCCTCCCCCCACAGCTGTGCTGGCTGCTGCCCGAGGCGTGCGGTGTGGTGCTGTGGGCGGAGCGCCTGCCGCCCGCCAAGGTGTGCCTGCTGCTGTCGCTCATGGCGGCGGCGGCGGCGCCGCAGGGCGCAGCAGGCCCTGGAGGTGGCGGCGGTGGCAGTGGAGGCCTGGCGCCGTACCCGCGGGCAGAGCAGCACTTGCGGCTGCTGGCGGAGGACAGGTGGGCGCTGGGTGGGTGGGTGGGTGGGTGGGGCAGTGGAGGGCAGTGGAGGGCAATGGAGGGCAGGCCGCGGCCTTTGAATGCATGGAGCGGGGGGCGTGCGCTCGCACCCGCCCGCGTGCGTACTCGTGCCCGTGGCGCACTGCTTGTTTGCACCGAGGTTTGCACCGCTTCCACCATTGTGCCTGCCAACCACAATCCCCCCTGCCTCTCCACCCTGCTCTCCCCTCCGCCCCATCCCTCCCTTCCTACGAATCCCCCCCCGCTAACAAGACGCCTACTGTACTACTGTTCCCTCTACTCCTTCACTTCTTAGTTTATCATGAATGTGACTCCTCCCCTCCTCCCCTCCGCCCCCAGCCTGAACAGCCTGGAGTCGTACGGCAGCGGCCAGGTGGCGGCGGCGGCCAGTGCCATGGCGCGACTGAGGTTCCACCCGGGGGCGGGCTGGGTGGAGGTGATGCTGGAGGTGAGGGGAGGGGGCAGGGGCAGGGGAGGAGGCGGGCAGGGGGTGGTACAGGGAGGGAGGAGGGAAGTTGGGAGGGAAGGGGGCGGCGGCAGTCTGCCGGAGTGTGAGGGTGAAGGTCAGGGGCGGGGGTACAACCGGGAGCACTGTACAGGCACGGAGTACAGAGCCACGCCCATGCACGCACACATCTCCGCCACCGTCTTCCATGGCTAGGTGGGCTTCTGCCGTTGACGTTGAGGCTTATTCGTTGTTCGTCTCGGGCATGTAACCCCCACCCCCACCCACCACCACCCACCACGTGCCCTCCCAACCTCCCTCCCAACCCCACCTCCGCGCCAGGCCACCTCGGGCCAGCTGCGCTCCTGGCGCCGCCCCGCCGACCTGGCCTTCCTGCTGTGGGCGCTGGCCAAGTGGCGGGCGGCGTGAGTGTGTGTGTGGGGGGGGAGATGTGTGTGTGTGCGCGCGTGCACGTGCGTGTGTGTGTATGTGTGTATGTGTGTGTGACTGGTGGTTGTGGTGGTGGGAATGTGGTGTGGTATGGTGGTGACAGTATGGTGGGGGTCAATGTGTTGTTGTTGATGTTGACACGTCGACCGCCCATCCTCAAGTGCCGCTCCCGCCCGCTCCTTCCTGTCCGCGTCTACCACGTCCTTCAAACTGAATATAAGTGTGATCCCCCCGCCCCCGCCCCCGCCCCCGCCCCCTGCCGCGCAGCCCCCCGGCCGACTGGCTGTACGAGTGGTACGAGGCGTTTGAGGGTGAGTGAGGCGCGTGTGTGCGTGTGTGTGTGTGAATATGTGTGAAAATTCGGAACGATAGCCCGGGGGGTGGGCGTGGGAGGCCAGTGGTTCGCAACCAGCCAGCGCCCAGACCCCTCACCGTCACCGCAGGTCCCGGTCTTTCGCTATAATACACACCTACACAATCAAACAGCATGCGCGTGCACACACACACACACACACACACACACACACGCACGCACACACACACACATGCATGGGTCTTTCTCTGCTATACAGACAACCAACCTATACGGTGCTCTCACACGTGACGCACACGCACACACACGCACACACAGGCATGGGCGAGCGCATCTCCGAGGCCGACCTGGCCATGGTGTGCTGGGCCCTGGGCGTGGGCGCCTCCGCCTCGGCAGCCCCGGCGGCAGTAGCAGCAGCAGGCGGCGGCGGCGGCTCGGCAGTAGCAGCAGGAGGCGGCGGCGGCGGCGGCGGCGGCAGCTGGGCGCGGCCGCCGGACTCGTTCCTGCGCTACCTGCAGATGGAGGCGCAGGTGCGTGTGTGTGGGGGGGGGGGCGAGGGGATGTCGTTTGGCGCTTGCATGTAGTATCGCGCGGCCCTCCTGCTACAACCTCCCGTGGAGTGCCCGCTGCTTCCACGCGGCCTCTGCGCCTCAAACTGAGGTTCAGACTTTGTGATTGATTCACTCCGCCTTTCGCTCGGCTACCCAGCACACACACACACACACACACACACGCTGCACACACACGCACGTGTGTTCCACAGGTCCGGCTGCCCGAGCTGACACCCCAGGCGCTGGCGCACGTGGCCTGGGGGCTGTGCTGCTGCGCGGGCGGCGCGGCGCGGCCGCCACCCGGGTTCTGGGTGCGAGACCTGTGCGAGGCGGCGCGGGTGAGGGCGGGGCTGGGTGTGGGGTTGTGTGGGGGGCGGGGGGTGGGGCGGCCTACCAATCTCAACTACGGTAATCCACTTCACCCGCACCCCCTCCCCAAACTAATCCTCCCATGTTAAATACAAATCGCTCGCATGAACGGCTACCCTCCCCCCCTCCCCCTCAGGCCGTGTTCCCCTTCTCCCGCTCCGGCCTCACCTTCTCCAACCTGCTGTGGGCGCTGGCGGCGTGGCAGGCCGCCTACGCACCCGGACCCGACTGGCTGGGGGAGGCCACAAAGCAGGTGAGGGTGGGCGCGTGCGTGCGTGCGTGCGCGTGTGCGCGCGTGCGTGCATGTGTGTGTGTGTGTGTGTGTGTGTTAAAGAGCACAAGGAAAACATTGCGCAAAGACAGTGTATGCGATGCAGCAAAGCGACGGTTAACGGATGTTACCTGAAGTTACCTCGCATACCTGCTGCGGTGAGCCGCCGGTGTGTGTGTGTGTGTGTGTGTGTGTGTGTGTGTGTGTGTGTGTGTGTGTGTGTGTGTGTGTGTGTGTGCGTGCGTGCGTGCGTGCTTGTGTGCGTGCTTGTCTTACGCCTACCCTTTTGCAGCCCACTTCCCTTCTTCAGTATCCCGAATGACCCTCCGCCCCCACGCCGTCACCCGGGATGCTCCGAAACTCTCCTTCCCCCGTTTTCGTCGGTTTTGGTTTAGTTTGGGCTGGTATTTACCACCACCCCCTCCTCTTTCCCCCCCCCCCCCTACCGCCCAGTCCGCCCGCTGGCTGCACACGCTGGACGGCCGCGGCCTGGCCGCCCTGCTCACCTCCCTGGCAGACCTGCTGCCGCCCCCGCCGGCAGCAGCAGGGGCTGCAGGGGCAGCAGGCGGCTCCGGCGGACAGCAGCGGCAGCAGCAGCAGGGGCAGGTGGCGGGCGCGGCGGGGTGGACGCCGCCGGCGGCCTGGGTGGGGCTGGCGCTGGAGACGGCGCACAGGTGTGTGGGGCTTTTGTGTCTTTTGTGTCTTTCTGCTGCGGAAGAGCCTCGGAAATTGCACCCTCCGTCACCCCCGTGCCATCCCTTGATCTCCTCCTCCGGACCCAACCCATCCCTCAACCCCGCACCCCGCTCTCTCCGCCCCCTGCCCCCTCCCACCAGGCTGCTGCCTGCCGGCCTGGACCCGCCCTCCGCAGCCGGCGTGCTGTGGGCCGTGAGCCGCTTCGAGCGGGCCCGCGCCGCCGCGGCTGCAGCCGAGCAGGCCGCAGCAGACGGCAGTAGCAGTGGCAGTAGCAGCGGCAGCGGCCGGCTACTGCCGTACCGGCGGCGGCGGCTGTCCAGCCTGGAGCCCGAGGAGGTGATGGCGCTGGCAGACGACATAGGGCTGCTGAGGAGCCTGGGTGGCAGTAGCAGCAGCAGTAGCAGTAGCAGCGGCGGCGCGGCTATAGCAGGAGACGGAGGCGGCGGCGTGCTGCTGCGGCCGCCGCGGGCTTGGCTGGTGCGCTACAGCCCGCTCATTCAGGACCTGGCGCTGGCGGCGGCGGGCGTGCTGGCGGCGCCGCCACCGCCGGCTACTGCTGCTGCGGCGGCGGCGGCGGCTGTAGCAGCCCAAAAGGCGGCAGGCGGCGGGCGGGCTGTGGGCTCCTCGGGGGGCCACGTGGGCTTTGGCTCATCCGGCCCCGCCGCCGCGGCGACTGCTGCCAGCGGCAGTAGCAGCGCCAGCACCAGTGGCAGTAGCAGTAGCAGCCATGGCAGTGGCAGTAGCCGGCCGGGGCGGCTAAGCCCCTGGTCGGGCGCGTTCGCGGCCCTGGACGCCAACCAGATGCTGGACCTGGCGGGTAGGGGGGGGGTGGCGGCGTGGGCCGAGTAGGCAGTGGGGACATGGGGGGGGGGGGGGCGTAAGGAGGGCAGGCGAGGACCGGGGCGATGGAAACACGTTACCGCATGGAGCAGCGGCAGCATGTGTGGCTGGTGCTCCTAACACTTACCTGCCTTCCGTACCCACCGAAGTGCAATGCGCCCCCTTAGTCAACACATGCCTGCTCAGCCGCCCGCCCTCTCTCTCCCCCCATCCCCCCCCTTTCCCACACACACACCCGCTGCCCCCCCCCCTTAACTAATCATGAATGTAACCCCCCCCCCCGTGCGACAGTGGCCCTGGCCGACCTGTACGTGTACCCGGGCGACGACTGGATGGGCGCGCACGAGCACCGCATGGCGCAGCTGGCGGGAGGCGGCAGTAGCAGCAGGGGCGCCGGCAGTAGCAGTAGCAGCGGCAGCAGTAGCAGGGGCGGTGGCAGGGGCAGTGGGGGCGGGGGGCTGAGTCCCTTCCAGGCGGCGCTGCTGGGGGCGGCGTACGGGGCGCTGGAGGAGGTGTGGGAGGGCTATGCGGCGCCCAGGGCGGGGGAGCGGTACTGAGGCGTGATATGAGTATATGACCTAGGGAGGAGGGTGTGTGTGCCCAACGACGTGAGTGCCGGTGGTCAAGGAACCGTGGGGTGGCGGCTGAGGGTGGCATGGATCAGTCTAGTAGAGGTGTGCGTAGCGCGTGTGGGTGAGGAGGCACAGCTGCACACGGGGGTGCTGGCTGTCAATGTCATAGTAGGTGTGGGGGCGGCAGAGGGAGTCTCAGGGCTTTGCCAGTGTTGCCAGTGTCAGTGGAGGAGACGACCACGTTTACGGACGTGTGCCTGTTGGCCTTTACGGTCTGCTCTAAGAGAGGCGATGGGCTTAGTTTCGTTACTGTGGAAAGGGACGCACACTCCCAACCTCCTGACGCAAGGTGTCATCGGCACGTGTGTGGTGTGGTGTGTGGTTTGTGTCCAGTCGCTCTGTCTCTGTTTCCAGGCAGCGACGCGTCGCGCGCATGGTGACGCACCGCACTGCCCGCGGCCCCGGTGGAACGCATCAGCAACATCAGCGCGCCCGGCACCCCCTCACAGCAGTGCACGCACACACACACACACACGTCACACGCACACACACACACACACACACACACACACACACTCACACACACACAGCGCTCAGCACTGTCGATGTGGGGGCCGTGTGCTGAGACCCAGGAGGCTAGAGATGTGGCCTCTCAAGGGGGGGGGGGAAGCTGCCAGCACCACAGAGGCCTGAGCGCGTCCTTGCGGGCGAACGGTCCGCAGGGAGGCAGGGGTCCGCAGACCGCTGACTCACACCGTTGGGCCGCCTAAGTGCCGCCGCTATCCACTACCGTTTGTGTCGACTGTCCACAGCGCACCCAGCCGGTGGCCAAGGCAACAAGGCAACTTGCCATGCTAGAGATAGTGACCAGAAGGTAGGTGCTGCCAGCTGCCAGGTCCCCAGAGCGATGTGTGTGTGTGTGTGTGTGTGTGTGTGTGTGTGTGTGTGTGTGTGTGTGTGTGTGCGAAGCAGGTGTGGCAGCAAGGGCTTGGTGGCTACGGTAGCCAGGGTGCCAGGGGCTGCTGAGGAGTTTCCGTGTAGGGTGTCCTCCCACATTTACAAGTATAGTCATCCAAGCGAGCCGTGTGCTGGGTATGTGCTGCGTGTTGTCCAAGTCCCCCGTCCAGCAGCTAGAGACATGTCGCGCACGTGGCAGCACACAGCGTGGTCGTGACAGCCGCCCAACAGCCCAACTGCCCCACTGCCCTGCCGTACTGCAACGCCACCGCCAGTTACGCGACCCGGCATAAACACACACACACACACACACACACACACACACACACACACACACACACAACGCCGTGCCATACACACACGCCGGCAGCCCTGGCGCACCAGGGTCCACCCGCCCCAGCAGTCCTCTCAGGGTTGTGCCTACCCGCACACACCCGTACATCACCATTACTTCGCACCCTTCATGCCAGCCACCTGCTTCCTCGCCACCCTGCCCCGTTGTGCCGCCTGAATGGTCGTGATCTTCTTTAGGGTTGCCGGGTCCTGATACCGACTCAGGTCGTAGCTCGAGGCAGGCGGCGGTGCGGCGCGTGACTGCGGCGCTGCTGCTGGCGGCGGCGGCGGCGGCGGGGCCGCGGACCGCATCTCCGCCACCTGCTTCCGCACGACACGCCCGCGCTGAGCCGCCTGAATAGCCGTGATCTTACGCAACGACTCGGGGTCCTGGTACCGACTGAGGTCGTGGTCCCGAGGCGCCTGCTGCCTCGGAGCCCCCGCCGCCGCCGTTGCAAGTGACGGCCCGCGCCCTGGGCCCGGCGCCGCCACCTCCACCACTCCCGCCGCCAGGGACGCCTCTAGCAACGCCATCTCGTCATCCGCCGCCGCCGCCTGCGCCGCCGCCAGCCGCGCCGCCGCCGCCTGCTCCTCCTTGAGCGGCTGCGGCGTGACGTCAACAGGTGGCGCCGCCAGTTTGGCCCGGCCGGGCAGCCCGGGCGGCAGGGGGGCCATGGCCCGCGACTGCGACAGGGGCGGCAGGTCAAAGGGGTGGGCGCTAGGCCCTGGCCCTGCCACCGCCACCGGCTGCTGCTGCGGCTGCTGTTGCGACCGCATGCCAGCCACCTGCTTCCTCGCCGCCCTGCCCCTTTGTGCCGCCTGAATGGTCGTGATCTTCTTTAGGGTTGCCGGGTCCTGATACCGACTCAGGTCGTAGCTCGAGGCAGGCGGCGGCGCGGCGCGTGACTGCGGTGCGGCCGCCGCCGTTGGCGCCCGCA
This sequence comes from Chlamydomonas reinhardtii, assembly GCF_000002595.2. Taxonomy (NCBI): domain Eukaryota; kingdom Viridiplantae; phylum Chlorophyta; class Chlorophyceae; order Chlamydomonadales; family Chlamydomonadaceae; genus Chlamydomonas; species Chlamydomonas reinhardtii. The sequence continues at coordinate 228,471 of NC_057004.1, read as the reverse complement.
TGCCCGCCACCCGCTTCCGCGCCACACGCCCGCGCTGCGCCGCCTGAATGGCCGTGATCTTACGCAACGACTCGGGATCCTGGTACCGACTGAGGTCGTAGCTGCTGGCTGCAGATGCCGCCGGATCCGCTGCCGCGGTGCCGCCGCCACCGGGCCCTCCCGCCGCCGCCGCCGCCGCCGCCGCCGCACCCGCCTGCGAGGCGCGCATGGCCGGCAGCAGCACCTTACGTGGCGCCGACCCGCCCCCCGCACCAGGACCCGCACCCGCACCAGGCGCGCCGTACGACGCCAACGGCCGCAGCAGGCTCTGCGGCGTACCGGGCGCCCGGCCCTGCAGCGGCGCCATGGCCGGACGCCCGCCGCCCAGCGGCCCCCCCGCCACCCCGTCCGCCACCCCCGAGCCGCCGCCGCCGCCGCCTGCGGATGAGCCGCGCCGCCGGTCCATCTGCCCCGGCAGGTCGCCCGCCGCCACCAGATTGTCCGACGGGTCGTGGCCAGTGGCATCCCGCCGCCCGCTGCGGCCCATGGCTGCGGTGGTGAGCACCGCGCCGCCGCCGCCCGAGGAGGTGAAGGGCCGCACGCCGCCGCCCGAGGAGGCCAAGGAGGCGCCGCCAGCGGATAGCGCGTGCTGGTAATCCTCTTGCTCGGCTGCAGGTGTAAAAGGGTTTGTGTGTGCGACGGAGACGTGTCGGTTCGTGTGGTGCGGCGCTACGGCATTGGTGTCGGGCTAATGACGCCATTCGGAGGCGCACGGGGCGGTTGGGGACTGACGGGCCGCTGGGCCGAGTCGTTGGGTCTCGTCTACCTCCGGCCGCCTCCCTTGCACCCACACAGCAGCCCCAAAGCGTGCTCCCATCCAGCCCCAGTCCCTGTCCCCGCCCTACACGCCCGCCCGCGTTTCCCCCGCCTCCACCCCCCCGCCATAGCCCCGCTCCTCCCCCCCGCTGCCCCCGACACGCGCCCACCCTGCGCCTCCAGCGTCTGCCGCCGCGACTGCGCCAGCGCTGTGGCCAGTGCCGCCTGCGCGAAGTAGTCGGGCGGCGGCAGCTCCAAAGCCACAGGCGCCAGCGGGCCGCCGCCGCCGCCAGGGCCGCCACCGGGGCCTCCGGCCTCGGTGGGCGGCAGGGGCGGCGGCGGCAGGGGCGCCAGGCCGCAGCAGGAGGCCCAGCAGCTGGGGGAGCGCACCTGGTGGGGAGGCACGTCGGGGCCTGGACGGCGGGGGGTGGGGGGGTGGGGGGGGGGGGAGAGCAGGTGGAGAGGGTGTAAGGCGGAGGGAACAGGTGGAGGGGGTGGAAGTGGGCGCCGGGTCCAAGCAGCGGAATCAAGTGCAATTGGGTTCGTGCGCGGCAGGCGGACATCTGCTGCCGTGGTTGAGCTGGGGTGTGGCGGCGGGGGCATGAGGTAGACACGGCTAATGGGATAGGGTTCGGGGCTGGGAGGCGGGGTCTGGAACCAGTCCACTCCCCCCTCCTCCAACCCCAAATCCGACCCCTGACCGCACCCTCCCCTCCTCGCACATCCGCACCTCCCCTCCCCCACCCCACGTGCACGCACCCTTGGCGGTCCGGTTCATGCCCGCCACGGGTCTGGGCGGCGGCGGCGGCGGCAGGCGTGCCTTCATCTCGCGGATCTGGGCCTGCGTGCGTGGTGCGGTGTGTGTGTGTGTGTGTGTGTGTGTGTGTGTGTGTGTGTGTGTGTGTGTGTGTGTGTGTGTGTGTGTGTGTGTGTGTGTGTGTGGAAGCCGGCGTGTGTGGAGGCAGCGGCGTGTGTGTCAGCGAGCAGCGTCAGTGAGCACAAGGGAAGGACTGTGCATGCGGTGCGGTGCGACGCTGTGCGAGACACGTGTGTGCACAGTCGCGACATGATGTCGAAAACACATGCACACAGGCGGGCGTGAGGCGCGGTGCCAGCGCGTGCCCCAAGTGCGGCTCCCCCTCCCCCCCCGTTACCTGCACGTATTTGAGCCGCTCCTGCCCCTCCAGCAGCAGCCGCTGGTGCCGGGCCATCATCTCGCTGCAGGCGTGCGTGCGTGCAGCAGGGCGACAGGCGGAGGGGGCGGTGGGTGAGCCAACCTGCCACCCACCTCCATACGAGCGACAATGCACCGCACTCATCGCTGCCACACCGCCCGCACCCAGGCCGCCGGGCCCCACCACCCCTCTCGCTCAGCGCCCCGTCCCCACCGCCCAGTCGCCCAGCACCATCAAAGCCGCCTGCGCCACCACCCGCCCCCCTCCCTTCCCCGCCGAAGATGGAAGCCCTCAGGGCTGGCGGCCCCAAGAAGCTGCCCCCTACCCTCCGCCTCCCTCCTTCAGACCCCGCCCCTCTTAGGCCCGCCTCAGCCCCTCCCCCTGGTGGGCTCGCTGATGTTGATGATGCCGCGACATACTCGCTGGGCCAGGGCACACAACCCCCGCCCCTCCCAGCCCCGCCTTAGCCTCCGCCCCCTAAGCCCCGCCTCAGCCCGCACCAGTGTCGGAACACGGCGTGGCGCACGTCGGGCGGCAGCAGGTTGGCGTAGTCCAGCGCGTTGTGGGCGGGCTGGGGGGACAGCAGCGGGGGGTGGGCCTGCGCGGAGGAGATACGTGTTGCAAGGTGCGCGGGTGTGACACAGTGGCAGCCGGCATGGCCCGTCATGGAAGCCGTGTTGCACATTGTGTTAACAAGCGAAATCCAATGTGAATGTGTGTGTGTGTGTGTGTGTGTGTGTGTGTGTGTGTTCGTGTGTTGTGTGCAGCTTGTTGTCGTGCAAGTGTGGGCGGCACGCCGGGGCCCCGAGACGGCGCGTCAGCAGCACCCACACGAGCGAGCTGCAGGCGACAGGGCTGCCACGCGGGTGCTGCCCAGCCCGCCTCCCAGCCCCTCCCCTCCCCGCCATGAGTGGCCAGGTGCATGACCAGCCAGGGGGGGGGAGCGGAGGGGAAGACCGACACTAGGGTGTAGGTGCCTGCGTGGTGTGGGTGAAGGTGCCCCACTTACCCCGCCCATTTCCGCGCACTTGGTAACCTTGCTCCCCCCATTCATCCCTTTCCCAATGTGGCAGCTTTCAACTCACCGTGGGGGGCAACACCGCCTGGCCATAGCCAACCTGCTGCGCTAGCGCTACCGCCGCCTGCTCGGGCACCTCCAAACGCCAACGTGCCACGTCCTCATCGTGGATTTGGCCCTTTCGATGCTTGACGATACGAAGACGCCTGTATTTCACCGTCATCTAGCTATGTGCCTCGCTGCGGCATGCTTACTCGTCGCAGCGACGAAGCGCTGCTTGCGGGCACGGCCTTCGGCCGCGCGAGCTCTGTTTCATTGTTTTAATGCTCCCATAATATTATTTTTGATAATTCAAGAGACAAGCAATCTCTTTCAGCTGGAAGGACGTGAAAAAGCAAGGTGGGTCAACTCTAGCGGTCAACACAAATGAACAAAGCGTCACCGGTAGAGAAGATATGATTACTGCAGCTACTTTTAGTTATAGTATAATGGATACAGAAGCGAAACTGGGTGGACAGCAAAATGGGTGCACACGCAACTGCCGTCCCTGCATGAGTTGCGCCCAGCAGCTTACGCAGCCCGAGTGACGCTGAACTGGCAATGCCATGCTTGCAGCTAAATTAACTTAACCTGCACTTTGCGGCGTACATGACCAAGTCGCAGACCATCCATCTTCCACATGTCCCCTGGAAGGTCATGTAGTTGTTTGGCCGGAACAGACCCCTTACTCGCTGGCGGTAAGGGTCAGGGTGTGCTGCTCACGTTACAGCCCGTGCAACACATTTGGCGGCTTAGGGCAAGTATGCACGGCAAGTATGTGAGGCCTCCGTGTGTTACAGAGGCCTTGCATGATTGCATCTGCTTTCTGCGCTCGTCCGCACGAGCAACAGGGTGCCTTGAGGATTGAGTTCTTCGGACTCAGGGCCTAGGCATTCCCACATTGTCATGAATCAAATGATTTTCGGGCCGCCTTGCCCGCCCTGGCATTCCGTCCTATGGCTGTCTAAACTCTACCGCCTTCAGAGCATCACAAAAAGCTGAGGCCCAGCTACCCACTTGCCCAGGCTCACTGCGTGCACGCCACGGTAACAGCTACACACGCTTCTGGGCCCAACCAACTAGGAAAAGCAGCTAAATGTCTTGTACCGTCGGCGTCTGACTCCTAAACAAGGGCAGCGGCCAACTCGTATATACGTACTAGCAGCATTGGTTGATCGCACTGCGTATTCAACAATATCCGCCCGTAGCTTCAGCAGCTCCAGCAGCTGCAGCATAGGCAATACGGCAGCTTCCTCCACAACCCAGCGGGGCCGCAGCCCTTGCTGCAGGAGCGTCACTCGTCACTCTTGTTTGGTGGAATCACACTCGCAAGCAGGATGAAGGGTCATCAGGAAGTGAGGGATGGGGGATAGACCGGAGGCACTGCCCGAAACAAAAGCAAGACATGAATATGGCATCTCGCGTCTCTCACTTGATATACATGTAACATGTAGGATCACACCACCCGTATGCGACATGTGAGGCGCATGCATGCACAACAGTAACCGCGAACACCATCATCCAGCAACCCACCACACCAAACCACAGGCACACCGAACAGCTCACACATCCCACAAACAGCGGCAAACGCTCATCTGGCGGCCAGCGGTCCACTACCGGTACGACGCATATTGGCCGCCGTACGCGGGAGGCGACGGCTGCGGCTGCTGCGGCGGCGAGCCAGCGCGCGCGCCGTAGTGGGCGTACCCGGACGGCACGTTGCTAGGCGAGCCGGCGGCCGCAGCAGCCGGCTGCGGGGCGCTGCCCCGCGGCGGCGTCTGGTTCCAGGCCGCTGGCGCCGGCACGGCCGGGTAGTAGGCAGCACCGCCGCCCGCGGAGGCAGGGGCCGAGGTGGGTAGCGCACTGAAGCCGCCAGCAGGAGGAGGAGGCTGAGGGGGGTGCGCCATGTACGGCGGCGGCGGGGCCGGCGGCACGGGGCCGCCCGGCGCCGGCTCCTGCTGGTACGTGTACCGCGCCGCGCGCTTGGAGGGCGGCGGCACGGCGGGCGGCGCCGCGGGCGCCAGGTACTGCTGCATGGCGGCCTGCTGGCTGGCCTGCTGCTGGTGGCGGCGGGCGCGGCGGTGGCGCACCACGGCGATCGTGACCAGCGCGGCGATGATGCCGATCGCCGCCACCGCGCCCGCGGCGATGGCGATGATGATGACCATGCGGCTGTTGGACTTGTCCTCGCTGGCCGAGGCCGGAGCCGCCGTGGCACCGGGGCGGCCGCTGGAGCCGCCGGGCGGCGGCGGCGGCGGGCTGGTGGTGGCCTTGGTGAGCAGCGTGGCGACGGTGAGGCTGGACGGCTGCGTGGCGAAGCCGGCGGCGGCCAGGGCCGAGAACAGCTGGCTGACCTGGGTGCCGTCGCGCAGGCGGCCCACCAGGATGGTGGTGGCGCGGGAGGAGGGCATGGTCAGGTGCGTCACCACCATGGACTGGGGCGGCGCAGGCGGAGAGGGCGCGGGGCTGGGGCTGGGCGAGGGGGAGGTGCTGTTGTCCAGCAGGTGGCGGCTGGAGTGGCGGTGGGCTGGCGGCGGGGAGGAGGCGGCTGTGGCATCGTACGCCTGGCCGGCCTGTGTGATGGTGGTGGCGCCGCCGTTGCCCTCGCCAGCCGACAGCTGCGGCCCAGCGGTGCTGTTGCCGCTGCTGCCGCCGCCGCCGCTGCTGGTGCTGGTGCTGTTGCCGGACGCGGCCACCAGCGCCAGGCGCACCGCGGCGGTGGGCAGCTCCGCCCAGAAGGCGATGGTGGCGAGCAGGGCGCTGCTGCGCGCCGTCACGTCGCCCACCGGGTTGTACAGCGACAGGCTCAGCTGCACCACCTGCGTCCACACCGCCGCAGGAGGCGGCGAAGAGGAGCCGGAGGAGGTGCCGTTAGTGCCGCTGCCGCCCGAGCTGGTGCCGTTGGTGCCGCTGCCGGAGCCGGGGGAGGTGCCGGTGGCGTCGTTGGTGATGGCCTGGCCGGTGATGAGGTTGACGCTGCAGGAGGGGCCGGTGAAGGCCAGGCGGCAGTAGCACTGGCCGTTGAGGCAGTCGCCGCCGCCGGGGGTGCAGCTGGCGGCAGGGCAGCTCTGCGTGGCGCACAGCGAGGCGGCGGGCGGGCAGGGCCCGATGCGGCCGGCGCGGTAGCGGCTGGGCAGCAGCGAGGCCAGGTTGAGGTACTGGCCGGCGGGGCACTCGAACGACTGGCCAAACATCTTGACGTACACGCGGCTGCCGTCCGCCGAGCAGGCCGTGTCGAAGCACGCCGCGTCTACGTCACCGTCCACGCCTGCATGTGCCAGTCGACATATGTGAACAGGAGGGAGTGGCACACCAGGGTGAGGTCCTGCGAGAGCTGGAGCGAGCAACACCAGGACAGGTCTTGACACGGCCCGGCTCAAGCCCACAATCAACAGCAAGCACAGCTCCCAAGACCCCGGGGCCGCATGGCGCCAGCCAGTGCGCGTGCTTACCTGTGCCGGGGAAGGTGTAGATGCTGTTGGCGGCGGCGGCCTTGAAGCGGTACACCACGGGGAAGCAGCGGCCGGAGTTGGAGCCGGTGCCCCAGCCGAACACGTCGGGCATGTCGTAGGTGGCGTCGGGGCTGGTGCAGGTCTGCGCGGCGTTGCGGCTCAGCAGCAGCCCGCAGCCGCCCGTGAAGTTGAGCGAGCGGCACACGCCCGTGGACTTGAAGTCGTCGCTGCAGCGGAAGGCGGGCGAGCCGTCTGCAGGGGCGCGGCGGGGGGTGGAACGGACGGGTTACGGCACATGCAGCTTCCGGCTCATTACACTGGCGTCGGCGGCGCCGTTCATGGGGGTGCCCATTACGGCCACCGCCTCCTCAGCCCGGCCCACAACCCCCAGCCTGCCCCCCGGCCCGTCCCACCCGTCTCTCGCTCGCTCTCACCTCCGCTGGTGGGCGGGTTGGAGGCGTCGCAGAACAGGCGCTGGTCCGGCACCGCCGCCATGTACTGCTGGCAGCTCTTCTCGGGCAGCGCGCAGCCCGCGCCCGCGCCCCAGGCCAGCAGGCCCGCCGAGCTGCGGTTGGCCACGTACCAGCCCGTGTCCTCCAGGTACGACAGCGTCAGGTTGCTGAGCGCGGGAGGCGAGCCGTCCGCGGCGAAGATGGTGGAGGCCACCATCACCTCGCCCTGGAACAGGTTGTACTCCCAGTGGCTGCCGGCGCTGCCCTCGCTGCCCTCGTTCTCCAGCTGCGCGCCGGCCAGGCTGTCGCAGCCAAAGTGCGCGCGCGCCGCGTCGCGCACGCGCGGCGTGATGAGGCGGCTGACGGTCCGGCCGTCGATGACGGCGCTGGCCACCACCTCGGACTGCGGGCGCGGGCTGCCGTCGGGCCGCCGCGTCAGGTTGAACATGGACTCGGTGAAGCCCAGCGCGTGGATCATCTCGTGCGCCAGCACCGCCGTGAGGCTGGACTCGTCCAGCATGGACAGCGCGGGCGGGCAGATGTTGGCGGCGCCCATCAGCGGCCGGTTGTTGCCCAGGTCCAGCAGGCAGGGCCGCGCCCAGGCCGCGGCGCCGGCGTCGCAGTCGCTGTTCTGCACCGCGGTGATGTACATGTACATGTCCGCCGCCTCGCCCGGCGTGCCCGCATAGCTGCTGCAGCCCGAGCCGTAGCCGCTGGCGCCGCCGCCCGCGCCGCTGGCGGGCCCCGAGGTGCCGCTGCCCAGCGCCAGCACGTCCGCCAGCGAGGCGCGGCGGGTGCAGTTGGCGGGGTTGACCACGTGCTCCGGCCGCACCGTGGCCAGGCCGCACAGCAGGTTGTCGGGCGCGGGGCGGCGCGACACGAAGTCGGGGTAGTAGGACAGGCAGCCGCGGGTGGAGGAGTACGACAGGCAGTAGGGGTCGGCCAGCATGGCGCCGCTGGGCGGCCGCTGCACCGAGATGAACTTCTGCAGGATGCGGCGCACCGCCTCCACCACCCGCGTCAGCATCTGCTGCTGGCCCGCGTCCAGCGCCTCCAGGTGCTGGTAGCTCACCGCCAGCCGCAGCGGCGCGGGAGGGGGGACGGTCTGCGAGGGGGTGGGCGAGGGCACGTGTTGGGAGGGGGGTGGATGCCGGTGAGGGTTGCGGGTGCAGCACCTATGAGGAGCATCGGTTGCGGGGCGTGCGGTGGATGCAGCCCAGCCTGACTCGCAAGCCCCCGCGCCCCCTTCGTCAGTACCTTGCTTGCGCCAGCCCCCACATGCGCATACCGCGTGATGCAGGGGTCTCACCTGCTGCAGGCGGCGGCGCTCAATGGCCAGGCTGCCTTCCTCCTCCTCCGCGTCCTGCTCCTCGTCCTCGTCCTCCTCCTCATCATCATCATCATCATCATGGTCATGGTCGTGCTCCTCCTCATGCTCGTGGTCGTGGTCATGCTCATCCTCGTGCTCCTCATGCTCATGCTCATGCTCGTGCTTGTGGTCATGGTGGTCGTGACCATGGTCGTGGCCGTGGCTGCCGTGGTCGTGCTCGTGCTGGTGCCGGAGGCGCCCCAGCACGTCCACAACCACCTCCTGCTGCTGCAGCCCCTGCTCCGACTCCTCGCGCTCCTCCTGCTCCTCATGGCCCTCATGTACACGCTGCTGCTGTTGTTGCTGCTGCTGGCGGCCGCCCACGCGCAGCGCCGCCCCCCAGGCGCCGCTGAGCGGGTGCGCGGCCTGGTGCGCCAGGTGCAGCGCCACCAGGTCCCGCACCTCACCCGACACCACGTGGTGCCCGCACGGCGACACGCAGCGAGGAAGCGCCGCCGCAGACAACAGCGCCAGCAGCAGGAGCGCTGGCCCCGCACCAGCGGCTGCGCCAGCGTGCGGCACGGCTGCCGCAGCTGCGGCACCTGCGTGCGGGACGGGGCAGGCAAAGAGGTATGTGACCAGCTCGAGGCATGGTGAAAGGCACATTTGAGTTCAGCTCTGCAAAACTCGCTACGTGGGGTGGGCAGACGCTGGGGCGAGGCGGCGCGAGGCTACATGGCAGGTGCATGCAGCTCACGCGATGTCTAGCGAACCGACAGTCTGTCGCGAATGAGAGCCGCCCCGAGGTCTGATGATACATAGAGGTATGTGCCCCTGATACAAATGGAGCACAACCTGCTGGGTTAGCGGGAGCTCTAGCGGCTTCGCACGTCCGTGGAGCCGTTGCGGTGTGTAAGGCAGACGAAGCGAAGGTGCGCTACCGGCCAAGCCTGCCTAATTCTACAGCTCCCTTACCTCTACGTCTATGCATTGCTAGCAGCGCGAGCGTTCGTCGCCTCTGCACCGGCCCCGGAGGCCCGATGCGAGAAGAGGAGCAGTCAGCGAGAGGCGACGGCGTCGACAAGTTGTTTATACGCTTGTAATGGTCCTGATATTGCTCGTTGATCCAAGAGATTGCCCGACGAGGGCTTCGTTGCTGCAAAAGATGGACTGGTCTTTACGAGTTGGGTCTGCAGTGCAGGTTGTAGTTTGGTTAAACGAGTAGTTGTCCTGCGTTCTGTATAAGCATGCCAGCGTTTGTATTAAGGCGGGGCCTTCCGGGCTCGTGATTCAAGCGCCCGCGATTGCGCGACCAGCTTCGTCTCTCGTAGACAGTTGCTCTCAAAGCTTCGCGGCTGCTGATGTGGTTGCTTGTGGTATCCTGTTGTGCGGCCAATAATACGACGGCTCATACTAGCAAGGTGGGCCGCTACATACAGGTTGCAAGCCCGCTTGGATCCCGTCGAGTCTTGTCCCTGCGAGACTCCATGGAGTTAAAAGAATATATTGCATGCTACTTGTAGCTGGACTGTCGTAGGAACGCAGCATTGTTATTGCAATTTCAAGCGCAAGCTGCAAGTTGCCCGTGCACAGATCCGCGCCCTGTTTTGACTGCTAAACGTACACATATCATACAAATGCGGTAGATACTATCAAGTAACTCAGCTCACGAGAGCGCGTCTTCGAAAACGGATCAATTAGCCAAATAGGGAATGACAGAAGGAGGGACAACAAAGGAAAAGCATACAGCTGTGCATATAGAATCAGGGCAAAAGGCAAAAGCTTCTGACGCTGCCTCCGGAGCCTCGAGAAGGACCATGGGCGCTGGAGCTGCTGCTGCGTGCCCAGGCTCCACCGCCTCGCTCAGCAGCGTGCTGCCCAAGTGGTGGCGCCTGGTGACAATCTGGTTCACAGGTCAGCTGCCATGGGCTAATATTAGGGGAGCTCCACGGCAAGGGGCATGTGCGGGGAGGGGTGTAAATACCAGCTGGCCTTAAACCAAACGGGGTGGGGGTGATGTGCCCCAGCCCAAAGGAATAGGTCCCAATGGGGGGAGGCACCTGGGCGTTGGAGGGCACCGGCATGCACAGCAAAAGCACCGCTGCTGTGTGTGCGTGAGCGTGCGTCCCGCAGCTGTCTTGCGGAGGACGCTTGGAAGAGGGCGGGCCGGCGGGACCTCTGGCTTCCGAGAGGAGCCCAGCGGCCGTGTGGCAACCCTCACACAGATACGGTACACACACACACACACACACACACACACACACACACACACACACACACACACACACACACACACACACACACACACACACACACACACGCACGCACGCACACACACACGCACGCACACACGCACACACACACACATATCGTGTGCAGCACGGTTTCCATCACGTGCCATGCCGGCTCACACCATGCACTCCTGCATCACCGCCGCCACCGCCGCCACCGCCGCCGCCGCGCAGGCGAGGCGCGCTGGGTGGCTCGCGGCTACGCTGCGGCGGTGATCTGCCTGGCGCTGGTCACCACCCTGTTCTCGGTGCACGTGAGACGTAGTGCGTGGTGTCTGGTGTGTGTGTGTGTGTGTGTGTGTGTGTGTGTGTGTGTGTGTGTGTGTGTGTGTGTGTGTGTGTGTGTGTTATATATGTGTGTGTCGGGCGGGCGGGGTTGACGGCGTGCAAGTTGTGGGAGCGGGCGGGGGCTGGGCCGGGTGGGGCGGGGGCTGTGGTGTGCCTGCACTGTGAGGGGGCACAGGTGCCGGTGTTGCGGCCTTGCTGGACAGACGGCGCTGTGGAGAGCAGCAGCCCTCGGGGGAGGGGGGGGCTCACTGCCGAGCCCAGGCCACCCCAGCTCGCAGCCCTTCTCCCTCCCCTCCTGCTCATGCCGGTGTCCACACACGTCCTTTGTGCACACACACGCACACACACACACACACACACACACACACACACGCACAGATCTCGTACGCCCAGAGGGACTTCAGCACGGCGCTGTCCGGCAAGGACGTACGTGAGTGGGGGAGCGCCGGTGTGTGTGTGGGGGGGGGCGGCGGTGTGAGGGAGCCGGTGGGGCCCGACCCACATCATTTAAGGGCTATGAACGCAGGGCCACATCCCTCCCATGGTCATGCACGCATGACCCGCCTTGCCTTGCCCGGCCGGGCCGGGCCGTGCGTGTCGTCGATGGATGATGGGTCGCGGGCAAACTTTGGGTCTGGGGCGCATGGGGGCGTGGGTTCTGAGGTGGAGGGTCTGGGCGCGTGTCGCTGCGGCATGCAGCAGCAACGCTCCTGTAATGAGCCACGCCTCCTTCCCCCTGCAGCCGGCTTCTATGCCGCGGTGCGCAAGTTCGTGGTGATCATCTTCATTGCCGCGCCGCTGTTCAGCTTCACGTCCTGGGTGGAGGTGAGCGCAGGGGCGGCAGCAGCAGGCGGCAGGCAGGCGGCAGCGGGCGGGGCAGTGCAGGGAAGGCGGGGTTGTTAAGCTCCATCAGACGCAGTTGGGCATGAAGGGCTATGCCAACAATGCGGGGGGGGGCAGGGCCAGGGCCAGGGAAGCTAAGGAAGCCTGGCAGCTGCCTGCTTCCACTTTCCCTGCCGTGCTGCCCCCTTCCCACCCACCCCCCAAAATCCGCCACATACACACGGCACACACGCGCCTCCCCCCACTGCCCCCCCTCCCACTCCCCAGGAGCGGCTGGTGCTGTCCTGGCGCGCCCACCTCACGCGCCTGCTCACACGCAAGTACTTCGCACACAGGTGCGGGCGGGGGCGGGGGCGGGGGCGGGGGCGGGGGCGGGGGCGGGGGCGGGGGCGGGGGCGGGGGGGGGCGGGGGCACATACCGCCCACCCACCTGTGCTGGGGCCGTTCATGCTGGGGCCTGCAGCCTGCCCATCTTTCTTTTGACAGGGTTGCAGACGTCTGTGGCGACACCCGCACGCGTGCTGTGTGCTCAAATGTGTGCTCATGTGTACTCATGTCCGGTTCTCGCCCCTCCCCCTCCCCCCCTAAGGGCCTTCTACCACATCCGCCAGCGCGGCGACGCCCTTGACGGCTCCTCCGCCACCGCGGCCGGCGGCAGTAGCGGCGGAGTCGGCGGCAGTAGCAGCGCCGGCATCGGCAGTAGCAGTGCCGGCTCGGGCGGCGCGGCGGGCGGCATCGACAACCCCGACCAGCGCATCTGTGATGACGTGGCCTCGTTCGTGCGGTCCAGCGTGTCGTTGTCGCTGACCATATGCCGCAAGATATTCAGCTGCGTGGCATTTGCGGGTGAGGGGCGGGGTGGATGGCGGTGGGTGACGATGGATGATGGTGGGTGTGTGGGTGTGTGGCGAGGGGCTGGGGAGGAGCAAGAGGGGCTGCCTACCACCGCGCCCGCCCCTCCGTGCCCCTGACTGCATCTGACTGCCCCCTGCACCTCCCGCCCCCCCCCCCCCTGGTCCTGCCTCCGCCTGCCCCCGCCCCTGCCGCTGCTGCAGGTGTGCTGTGGGGCGTGAGCGGCAGCCTGGTGGTGTTCATGTTCATGTACGCGGGCGTGGGCACCTTCGTCACCACCGCCATGTTCGGGCGGGTGCTCACCAGCCTGTACTACAGGTGGGGACAGACGTGTGGCGTGGCGGGTGTGTGTGTGTGTGTGTGCGTGTGTGGAGGGCCGTGGAGCGGGGTATCCCTTACACCATGTCCAGAGCCGCTAGGGTTTGGGGGGGCTGGCTGCCCTCATTTCCACCACCACCGCCACCACTCCCACTCCCGCCACCCCCGCCCCTCCCTCCCTCCCACCCGCCTGGCAGGCAGCTGGCTCGCGAGGCCGACCTGCGCTTCAGCCTAGTGCGCGTGCGGGAGAACGCCGAGAGCATCGCCTTCTACAAGGGTGAGGCCGTGAGGGTGGGAGGGGAGGGCGCGAGTGCACGTGTGTTGGTGTGGGGCTCATGCTCATTTGCATGTGATGGAGCGTCCGTGTCTGGTTGCCGGGCCGAAGGCGTGAGGCGGACGACCGCAGGGCCAGGGCAGGGCCAGGGCGGGGCGCGACCCAATCCTCAGACGGCTCCCGCCCATCGCCGTCGCCACCACCAACGGTGCTCTTGGCTCTGTGTACAAAGGTCTTTCCCCTTCCCTTGCACACGCCCTCCAACACACACACACACACACACACACACACACACATACACGCACACACGCGCGCGCCTGTACGCCCCACCGCCCTCGCCGCCCTCCAGGCGAGGCGGGCGAGCGTGTGCGTGTGCTGTCGCGGCTGGGCGGCGTGCTGGGTGTGGCGTACGAGCGGGTGCGGTGGTCGGCGCTGTACGACCTGTGGACCAGTGTGTACAGCTACGCCACCATACTGGTGCCCTCGCTGCTCACGGCGCCGCGGTGAGGGGGCGGGTGTGGGGGGGGCGGAGGGTGAGAGTGGTGGTGGGGGAGGGGGGGAGGGTGGAGGAGTGGGGTGGAGGTGGGGGAGGGCGGGTGGAAATGGGGGAGGGCGGGTGGAGGTGGGGGAGGGGAGGTGGAAACGGGGGAGGGCGGGGGGATTTGGGTCACACAATGGGTAATGCGGTGCGAGCTCGAGGGTTGGGGGGCGCTGTGTGCACGAGGGTGCTTGAGCTGCGACACTCCTTCCCCTCCACCATCCCACCCTCACCCACCCAATCCCACTACCCTCCACCACCCGCTGCCCACTTTCCGCTCTGTGTCCCATCACCGCTACCGCACGATTACTTGACAATCGGGACCTATGTCGTTGGGCTCGGGCACGTAACTCTCTGCACCACCGCCACCACCACCACCCCACCCACCACCGCCACCACCACCACCCCACCCACCACCGCCACCACCCCACCACTCCCCACCCACCCCACCCACCCCTCGCCTCCATCTCCCCCACCTCACCCACACCTCACCCCCCTGTAGCTACTTCAAGGGCGAGATCGAGTTCGGCGTGATCAGCCAGGCCTCCTTCGCCTTCAGCCGCATCGACGCCGCGCTGTCCATCATCATCAACAACCTGGCGCAGATATCCGGACTGGCGGTAAGAGGGGGGTTACATTCATGATTAATTTAGAAGTGGGGGGGAGGGAGGGGGAGGGAGGGGGCTGGGAGGGAGGGGCTGGAGGAGGCAGCTGGGGCGGTAGCCGGTAGGCCGGGCGGGGGCACCACATGCTGTCTGAGCAGGTGGCGGGTGTGGCGGGCGCACATTGCACGCCGTGCCGTGTCTTGCTGCTGTGCCCTGCTGTGTCCTGGAGCGCCGGGCGGCAGGAGCTGGCGGCTGGAGGTGCTGCTGCGGTTGGGCCATCCGGCGCAACGAGGCAGCCACAACCTCAACCGCCACGTGCTCCCCCATCCTATGCTCCCAAGCACACACAAACACACACACACACACACACACACACACACACAAACACACGCACACACACACACAAACGATCGCCCCATGTATCTCCCTCCCCTCCCGCCCCCCACCCCCAGGCCGAGACGGAGCGCCTGCATGACCTGGTGGCGGCCATGGACGCGGCGGCGGCGGCGGCGGCGGCCACCGGCCTGCCCAGCAGCGGCAGCGAGGGGTGAGCCGGGCGGGAGGCGGGAGGGAGGGAGGCCGGTGGAGGCGGGCGGGTGGGTGCGGTGGACAGCGCCAGGGGGAGAGAGGTGGTAGTGGTAGTGACAAGGAGAACGTGTCGTAGTGCCGCACTGCACGCGTGTTCGCATACCCAAACACGCCCCACACACGCCCTTCGCACGTTCCACACACGCATAGGGTAATGTCCGTACGCCGTCCCGTAACGCCGCGTTGCTGCACACACGGCTTTGCGTTTATCAACCCTTGTGCTTTCTAACACACACACACAAGCTGCCCTACCTGCCCCACCTGCCCGGCCTGATCCGCCTCCCACTCCACTTCCACTCTCCAGGGGCGGCTCTGCGGCGGCTGCTGCTGCTGCTGCCAGCGCGGCGGCGGTGGCGCTGCTGTCCACGGCGGGCGGCGGCGAGGTCATTGCGCGGCGGGCGGCGGCGGGGCTGCGCGGCCTGGTGCTGAGGCAGCTGCGGGTGGTGACGCCGGGCGGCGGCGGCGGCGGCGGCTCCAGGGTGCTCACGGCGGGGCTGTCGCTCAGCCTGGAACCGGGTGGGGCAGTGGGGGGAGGCGGGTGGGTTGGGGGCTGTGGAATTGGGGTATGGGGGCCGGGTGGGGCAGTGGGGGGAGGGGTGGGGGCCGGGTGGGGCAGAGGGGGAGAGGTGCCCACGGGGGTCGAGGCGGACTCCGTCCGCGTGTGCCGGAGCCCGCCAGCCCTGTGTGTGATGTGAGTGACTTGTGTGGGCGCCCCCGGACTGGACTGACGCCCAGCTGGTGGGACTGCCGAGCTGAGTGCCCGGCGCCGCACCCCTATGGCGCCTCGTTAGCCAAGGGCGACAATTTATTGACTATTGGGAACTAGGGCTCGGGCAAGTAACCCCCTCCCCTGCCCCTGCCCCTGCCCTGCACCTTCAGGCCAGTCGCTGCTGATCGTGGGCCCCAGCGGCTGCGGCAAGTCCTCCCTGCTGCGGGCCATCGCCGGGCTGTGGGTGGCGGGCGGCGGCACCGTGCTGCTGCCCGGAGGCCCCGCAAACACCGCCGCGACAGCCGACGACGAGGCGGCGGCGGCGGCGGCGGGCGCCAACAACAACAACAGCAGCGGCAGTGCTAGCAGTGCTAGCAGTGGCAGTGGCGGCGGCGGTGTGTTCTTCCTGCCGCAGAAGCCCTTCATGCCGCTGGGCGACCTGCGCACACAGCTCACCTTCCCGAGCGGGGTGGACATGGCGGCGGTGACGGCGGTGGCGGGTGAGCAGCAGCAGCAGCGGCGGCAGCAGCAGCAGCAGCGGCAGCGGGCTCGGGGCAGGCGTGAGAATGAGAGTGGGGGAATGCTGTGTAGCGGGGGGGTGTTTGTATGTGTGTTTTGAAACATCGCCACCCCCCCTTCCCCTGCTCCTCCATCGCCCTCCTTCTCCCGCCCCGCTCACCCCTTCCCCCTCATCCCTCCGCCCGCCCTGCCGCAGTGGAGGACGGGACCGCACCAGCCGGCGCCGCGCCCCCCGCCACCACCACCACCACCACGCGGCCCGCGGCCCCCGGCAGCCAGGGCCAAGGCCAGGGCGAGGAGGGCGATGAGGAGCGCGCCCCGCTGCTGCTCAGCCACGTCACCACCACTGCTGCTGCCGCTGCAGCCGGCGGAGGGGGCGGAGGCGGCGGCGGCCACATGGCCGCCTCCATATCTCTGGTGGCGCTGCAGTCGGGGGCGGGTGGCGGCGGCGGCGGCAGCGGCGGCGGCGGCTCTGTGAGCGATGAAGAGCTGTTGGCGCTGTTGGATGACGTGTGCCTGCCCGACCTGGTCGCACGGGTGGGTGGCTGGGTGGGTGGCTGGGTGGGTGGGTGGGTGGGTGGCTGGGTGGGTGGGTGCAGCGGCAACAAGTAGCCCGCTGCATTAAGACTCAGCCAGAGGCCTTCAGGCACCTGCTTCGTGTTACTGCTGCGGGGCACTTGCTCTCTTGCCCTAACGGGCTTCCGCTTCTCTCCCTGATGAAGTCGCCGTTAGCAATCTCCGTAAGCAATCTCGCTGCAGCACACTTCCTGAAATAATTTTGTTGAAGCGAGCCCGGAGCAAGCCTGGAGTGAGGCCGTTGTGCGGGTGGCTGTGGGCGGGCGCGGCGCCTGCCGCTTCCCTGCCACAAACACGTACACACACACACTTGTATCCTGCACAACGCCCTGCTGCACACACGCACGCACGCACGCACGCAGGTGGGCGGGCTGGATGTGGAGCTGGACTGGAGCAGTGTGCTGAGTGTGGGCGAGCAGCAGCGGCTGGCGGTGCTGCGGCTGCTGGCGGCGCGGCCCTGCCTGGCGTTCATGGTGCGGGGGGGGGCGGGGGGGCAAGAAAGGAGGGGGGTGGGGTGGGGGGGGGGGTTACACGCATTGAGTTTATGCAGTGAAGTCGTAGCCAGATACAAAGGTACACAGTAGTCGTCGTTACCGATGTCCGCGGAGTCCAGCGTCCGGCGCCAAGCTGGGGGTGGATAGGTGCAGAGGGGGTGGAAATGGAGGAGGGGGTTGGGTTGGAGGTGGGGATGAAGGATTCCGTCCCCTGCTCCCCCGGTTGCTCCCTCCTTGCTCCCCCTGCCGGTCATGCCTGCTCCCCCCCTGCTCCCGCCACCCCGTCACGCCGCCACCCCGCCAGGACGAGGCGACGTCGGCTCTGGACGGCCCCACCGAGAGCCGCCTGTACTCGCTGATCCGGTGAGCACGTGTGTGAGCACGTGTGGGCCTGTGCGGGCGGGCGTGTGTGTGCCGGCCGCGGCTCCTCCCCGACCTCCCACCTGCCACCTCCGCATGCGGCCTCGCCAACACCCCCTCGGCCTCCTCCTCCTCTCTCTACACAAGCACACATATACTGCTGTGCACGCACCCTTGCCCCTTCTTATCCTTTCTTCTGCCCCTCTTGACCCTCTTATCCCCCTCTTACCCCCTCTTCTCCCCCTCCCCCTCCTCCTCCTCCCCGCCATTCCCCGCCATTCCCTCCCCCCGCTGCAGCAAGCGTGTGCCCTGCTACGTGTCTGTGGGCCACCGCCTGGCGCTGCTGCAGCACCACACCCACGTGCTGGAGTGCCTCAGCGGCGACGGCGCCGGCGGCGGCGGCGAGGGCCAGTGGCGCGTCTGCACAGCAGCAGAGTACCAGCGCCGCGCCGGGGCAGGGGGCGGCGGAGGCGGAGGCGCGCAGCAGCACCACCACCACTGAGGGGCAGGGAGGGAGGCAGGCAGGCAGGGAGGGTGGGAGGGAGGGAGGGAGGCAGGGTGGGAGGGAGGGAGGCAGCGGGTGGAGGCCCGGCGGGCGCGGGAGGTGTGTGTCCTGCGGGACCCATTGATCCATTTACCCAGCAGTGATGCCGGTGTGATTCGGGAGTGTGGAGGTGTGGATGGAGGTGGAGGAATGTGGCAGCATATGTGCTTGCCTTGAATATCTTGCTTGCGGAAGGGTTGGCGGGTCTGCGGAAGAAGGCGGCGAGCAGGGGACGTATCAATTAGCGTTTGGAGTGCACATGATGAAGCCCCCCGGGGGCGGGGGCGTGGCGTGTGTGTTTGGTGCATGGGGCCCATGCGTGGCCCGGGCTGCCATGAGTGGCCGGGCAAGTACCGGGGATTCCCGGGGCGCGGCGTGGCGCTCGCTACTTTGTGAGTTTGCTTGTGTCAGTCCCGATGACGCCGTCGTCGTCCCTCATCGCTCCTCCTGCGTGGCCACACAGCGGTTCCGGTTAGCCCTCCCAACCCCACACGTAGACCGCAGTGACTTGCTGACCCACCCCCTACGTCTCCGGCGGCGGAGCCGCCATCCACACAACGTGTAACACGCACGACGCAACACATGGAATCGTGTCCCCATTTGCGGGGGCGTATCAACTCGTGTACATATGTGTGTGTCTGGCTTGCGGCTGGCTGTGTCTGGGGGGGTGTATGCTGTACGGCATGTCGGGGGCTGCTGGGGTACGGTAGTACGGGCGCGGCACATCCGCCGGGGCGCCCTGCCCCTCTGTAGCCACACCCTCGCGGTCGCCCTGGCCGCCTGCCGTGGCCCTCAAGTGGTGGCCCCAGGCCTAGGAAGCGGGGGCCGGCAAACACCGCGCCCCCAAACTGCCCTGATTTTGAATGATCTTACATACTGTCAACCACCGCCCTAGGAGGAGGTCAAGGAGGAGGTTCCAATTCGCGGAGTTCGGCGGGGGTGTCAGCGCAGGCAGGTACCTCGCCCATCCGGCCCGCCATCCCCCGACCGGCCTGTATGTAATCTCCTGGGCTCCTTCCTGAGGGGAGGTCCCAGCTGAAGTCGGGAACCCAGGTTGTGGATAGATGCCAACCCCGCGCGCAATCTTCAATGCCGTCGGAGCACACCTGAGTTGCCGCGCGGGGGCGGGTCCCGACCGCATCTGACACGGCCCCCCGGCCCAACCTTAATTGTCGGCACAGGTCTCCAAACTCGACCCCCCCCCCCGCAAGCCACAACTTAGTTGCTGCCAGCCACAGCCCGGTTTCCACAACCGTATGACCCGACACAATCCACAGTCCGGGTTTCCCGCCCTCCGCACAAACACGTACACGCACGCACGCGCACACGTACAGGCCACCCCCAACCGAAGGCCCGCCCCGGCCGCCCAGCCGTCACAGCACGACCTGGCACGACACCTATCCCACACAATTGTGTCAAACCAATACTACCGTATACCCCAATTGTGTGATCATAGATGAAGGACAGTACACGCAAATATGCAATAAACAGCAACCATCCCCACACGCACCACCAACCGACTGCTTCCGTGTTTTTTCCAAGATTGGGATCAGGTGCCACACACGAGTGCGACGGGCATTTGAGTTGGCAACACGCACACAACGCACAAACAAGAAGCATCACAGTTTCGGACGCCGGAGATATTGAGCGGTGTGTATGCACAGAGGTAGCTAGCATGTCTGCATTGCAAGGCAAGTATGCGTGTATGCGGCGGGCAATGCAACGGCGCAACGCAAGGCAAGAACACTTATGTCACACACACATATATATGTCACACCTGTACAGCGCTATTTAAAAGTAACCAAGCAACAGTAGCGAATCCGCCATTGGGCCATGCATGCTGCGTGGCCAGCCTAGTAGCCGCGATGCAGTCGAATTGAATTCCGCCCCTCGTTCCTTTACCACAGCCCACATGCGCCAGCGGCAGGTCACTACCGCTTCTGTACTGACAAGCTCACGACTGCTTGATTGCTGTGTGACGAGTGCGCGTGCCTGCTCCAGTTACTGCTACTGCTGATGGCAATACTACTGCTACCTCTTTCTACTGCTACTGCCGCTACTGCTATCCAAGCTCTAGGCGCCCCGCCAGACGCTGCCGCTGCCCCCAGCCCCACTGTCGCTGTATACGGCGCGCTGGGCGGGACTGCGCCACGGCTGCGGCAGTGCACCGCTCGCCGCTGCCGCCGCCCCCGACCCAGCAGCCTGCAGCTGCTGTCGTGCATCGTCGCCTGCCGCCGCGGCGTCCTGTGCTCCCGCACGGCCTTGGCCCCCCACGGCTGCCCCCGCCTCCACCACCTCCAGCTCCAGCCCCACCTCCGCCGCGCCAGACCGCTGCACGCACGGCCGCAACACCCGCCGCGACCCGCCGCCGCCCTCGCCTGCTGCTGTGGTCCGCCCGCTTCTGCTGCTGCTGCCGGCAGCGGGGCCGCCGCCGCCGCCACCACCACTGGCCGCGGCGGCGCCGCCACTGCTGGGGTCCACGCCCGAGCCGCTCAGGCGGTGCGGGGCCGGCGGCGCCGCAGCCGAGTGATAGCAGTGCTGCTGCTGCTCGACCCCGCCGCCGCCGCCGCCGCCGCCGTTTGGCTTCCTTGGGGCGCCCGCCGCCTCGGGCTGCTGAGAGGCCCCCACGTGCCCTCTCCCTCCCCCTCCTCCCCCTCCGCCTCCTCCTCCCCGCCCATGGCAACTGCTGGTAACGCTGCTGCTGCTGCCGTCCTCGCCGCCTCCTTCGTCTTCCCCTCCTCCGCCTCCGCCTCCCCCTCCTCCGCCTCCTCCTCCGCCTCCGCCCAGCATGACCGCCGCGAAGTCCGCTGCGCTCCGCAGCCGCGCGGCCAGTCCGGCCCAGGAGCGGCGCACCATGAGGGCGGTGAAGAGCGCCAGCAGGCCCAGGTTGAGGCAGATGATGATGACGCCCACAACACCCTGGCAAGCAGGGGGTAGGGGGTTGCGGGAGGGGGAGGGAGGGGATGAGGTTGGTGAGGGCGGGGAAGCGAGGGCGTGTGAGGGGGTGCGAGGGCGTGTGTGTGGTTGCAAGGGAGGAGGCCATGCACGAGTCTGTTACACGAGTGTACATGTGCAGGTGACGCCCTTGATGGACGCACACCACATCAGCGTGTGCGCGTGAAAGCGAGTACGTCGCTTGTTGCCATGTGCCGAACCCAACTCCTCAACCCTCCCGCCCTATCCCTATCCCTCTCCCGCTCCCTCCCTTTCCCTCTGCCGCCCCCTCCCTCCTGTGCCGCCCTCCTGCCTGCCTCTTGCCCCTCACCGCGCTGACGCTGCTGAGGTAGCCGCTCTCGCTGTCTGTGTCGATGAAGAACAGCGACAGGGTGATGGTCATGCACAGGACCATCTGGCTGATGAACTCCAACACCACCACCAGGCGGCTGCGGGAGGGCAGGGCAGCAGGAGGGAGGTGGTGGGGAGGCGGCCGGGAGGAAGGGGGGAAGGCGGCGCGGGGGAGGGTGTTGTTGTCAGGAAAGCGCAAGTATGTAGGCACACGGCACGCCACAGCAAGCACGGCACACAGGTAGCTCCGCCCCCTCACACCTGCGAATGGGGTTGCACACCATGTTGACTGAGGAGATGATGATGAGTGCCGCCAGCAGCAGCAGCGCCTTGTACAGGGTGGGAACACTGCGGCTGAACACGTCCACCGCAACCAGCGTCAGGGTCTGGGACAGAAGGGGAGTGGGAGTGGCAGGGGAGGGGGAGGGGAGGAGGCCATCAGGGAGCAGTGGTTGTTGAGAGCAGTGCGTTGGGTTGGGTTCGTTGAAGCCGGATGCAGCGCGGGTGGCATGTGGGCGCGTGTGCTGGGCGTTCGCATGCGCGGGTAGGTATTGCGGCTGCGGTGGGGCTGTAGATTGCAGGCTGCAGAGAACACACACACACACACACACACACACACACACACACACACACACACACACACACACACACACACACACACACACACACGTACACAGGCCCACACACACGCGCGCACACACACAGGCCCACAAAAGCCCATACACACGCACACACACGCACACACACGCACCTGCAGCAGCAGCACTGACTCCCAGAAGTACCAGTTGGGCCTGCGTATGCGTGTGGCCAGAGGGGTGTGTGTATGCGTGTGTGTGCAGGCGTGTCAGCTTGCGGTGGGCCTGCGCCCCGCCCTCCCTGCTCCGGCTTCAGCTCAAGGCAGCACCCAAGCTGAGCACACTTCAGAGCCACCCCCTGCCAACCCCAATGAACGCCACGCATGCCACCCTTCTCCCACACACACACCACATCCAACCCACACACACACACACACACACACACACACACACACACAAACACACACACACACACACACACAAACACACACACACACACACCCGCACCCCCCGCCATCTCCCACCTGTACCGCCTGTACAGGAAGCCGTACACGGCCTGGGTGTGGAAGGCGGGCAGCTGGGCTCGCAGGCGGTACATGGTCGCGGCGGCCACGGCGGGCGGTGCCAGGCAGAAGGCCAGCACGCACACGGCGCCCAGGGGGACGTACAGCGCCGCGTGCAGCCCCGTGTAGCAGCGCATGCCCATGTCGCGGACCCCTGTGAGTGGTGTGAGTGGTATGAGTGTGTGTGCGGGTGTGTGTGTGTGTACGTTGGCGTGTGTGTGTGTGTGTGTGTGTGTGTGTGTGTGTGTGTGTGTGTGTGTGTGTGTGTGTGTGTGTGTGTGTGTGTGTGTGTGTGTGTGTGTGTGTGTGTGTGTGTGTGTGTGTGTGTGTTTGTGTGTGTGTGTGTGTCGGGGATGCGCACGCTCGCCGGCCCTCCCCTCCCGCCCCCCCTCACTCACAGTACCCCCAGGGCCAGGTGGCCAGCTGGTTGGCCGCCAGCGGCCCCGCGCCGTCGTCAATGATGATGCAGGAAAACACACTGAGCGAGGCCTGCGTGTGTATGTGTGTGTGTGTGTGTGTGTGTGTGTGTGTTTGGGGGGGAGTATTGTGTGTGTGAGGCTCGACTGACAGCAACTCCATAGGTTCAGCTCTGCATTGTGCTCCCCGCGCCCACGCCCTGCACCCGCAATTCCCACCCATCCCCCAATCCGTTCTGTGAGCAACGAGCCAGCGCCAACCCAGCAGCAGTCCAGCGGCCCAACAGAGCCGCCGCCCCTGTCACCCCCTAGCCCCTGCCCCCTAGGCCGCCCACCTGGGCCAGTGCGGGGTACAGCACAAACACGGCCACCTGTCCGGGGGAGGGTCAGGGGCGGAGTCAGGGAGTGGGGAGACCGGCAGCCGTACAGTGGGGAAGAAGTGTGTAAAGAGCACAAGGAAACAATGCGCGCATTGTGTGTGTATGCGTCGCACGTGCGCGCGCGCGTGTGTGTGTGTGTGTGTGTGTGTGTGTGTGTGTGTGTGTTAAAGAGCACAAGGAAAACGTTGCGCAAAGATAGTGTATGCGATGCAGCAAAGCGACGGTTTACGGATGTTACCTGAAGTTACCTCGCATACCTGCTGCGGTGAGCCGCCGGTCTTACCAACCGGAAATCGCGCAACCCCCGCTACTCTAACCTCGAGGGGGGATTAGTGTCCACACGCTCTCAAGGGTGCAAACCCATGCATGTGCTCACGGTACCGTGAGGCCCAGGCACTCCTACGATTCCTAGCTCCGCGTCGCTACTCCTGGCCGCTAAGTCCAAGCTCCCGCCCAATCCTCGATGAAAATCTCACCTACGAGCGAATAAGAAAACAACAGAGCACAGGGCGGCAGCAGGGGAGTGTCACGAACAAGAGCGAAGGAACATGTTAGCGCGGCGGCGCGCGACGAGCAAGAGCAAACACGCAGCCCAGTCCCAGCCCAATTAACTACACTAGGGGTTGCGCGATTTGGGAAAGAGACGGAGGTTGGGCGATCACGAGCAAGTAAACAGGCGGGGGACGGCATGGGCGCATGCATGACGGCAAATGCAAACGGGGTGTGTGTGTGTGTACGTCACCGAGGTCACGCCATCCCATCACATGCCTACACACACACCCCTCCCCACCCTCCCCCCCTCCCCCTTCCCCACCATCATGACAATGCCCAGCTGCGGCACCAGCCCCAGCGCCGTGTCCACATGCACCAGAGCCAGACCCCCGCCACCGCCACCGCCCAGCCCCGCGCCCGCACTGCTGCGGCCTCCGCCGCCCGCACTGCTGCTGCTGCGGCCGCCGCTGCTGCGGCCCGCCAGGCTGTTCTTGTTCATGAACACGGCGCTGCTGCTGCTGGTGGGCGCGTGGCCCAGGACCACGGTGGAGAAGGCGTAGCGCAGGGCGGCGCCGGGCCGCGAGCGCAGCTCCGCAAGCGGCGTGCCGGGGCCGGCGACGCCGCCGCTGGTGCTGCTGCGGCGGCTGGGGCGGCTGGGGCGGCTGGGGCGCTCTCCGGCGTCGGCGGCGCCGCTGCCGCTGGTGCGCAGGCTGAGGCGCGGCTTGATGTTGGTGGTGGTGGGGCTGGGGCGGGGGGTGCGCGAGGTGGTGGTGGTGGTGGTGGTGGTGGTGGCGGTGGCGAGGCGGGAGGGGCCGCGCTGGGGCGCCTTGCTGGGGAGCGCGTGCGGGTGCTGCTGGCTGGCGGGGAGGGCGATGAAGCTGGACACCGTTGCGGCTGCGGCTGCGGCTGCGGCTGCGGCTGCGGCGGCTGCAGGGGCGGAGTCCGCCGCCACCACCGCCGCCGCCGCCGCGCTGCTGCTGTCCGGCGGCGGCGGCGGCGGCGCGGCACTGCCTGCTGCTGCTGCTGCTGCGGGCAGCCGCACGTGCACCCGCACACTGCTGCGGCTGCTGCTGCGGCCCTCCACCGCCTCGACGTCGCCCGCACCCAACATCGCAAACGGCGAGGGCCGGTCCCACACGCTGCCGCCGCCACCGTCGCCGCCAGCAGCAGTAGCAGTAGCGGCAGGTGCCGCATTGGCAGCAGTAGCAGCAGTAGCAGCAGCAGTAGCAGTAGCAGCAGCAGCAGGCGGAGCTGGAGCCGCGGTGCTGTGTGCTGCTGCTGCTTCCTGCGGGTGCTGCTGCAGTGGCGGTGGGTAGTACTGCTGCTGCTGCAGCTGCAGGCGCTCCCGCAGGGGCAGCGGCGGCAGCTGCGGATGCAGCTGCAGCGGTGGCGGTGGTCGCGGCGGCTCGTGCTCTGCTGGCGGCGGCGGCGGCAGCGGCGCGGCCTCCGCTGTGTCGGTGCTGGGCTGCGTGTGCTGCTGCTGCTGCTGCTGGCGTGGCAGGGTCAGGGACCGGCGCAGGGAGCCCAACAGGCCCTGCAACAGCCCAGGAGGCTGCTGGGAGCCGCCGACGCCGGCAGTAGCAGCGGCAGCGGCGCCGGCAGTAGCAGCGGCAGTAGCAGCGGGCGGCTGGGCGGCTGCGGGCCGGTAGGGGTGGTGGGTGTGCGGGTAGATGTCGGGGTATCCACCCACGGGCAGGCCCAGGGCCGGCTCGGGCTGGGGCTCGGGCTCGGGCTCGGGCTCGGGCTCGGGCTCGGGCTGGGGGTGGGGGTGGGGCTGGGCAGCAGGCTGCTGCTGGGTGGCCGCCTCCGCCTCGGACTGGGGATGGGGGTGCGTACGGGGGCAGCGCTGCTCCCCTGCCTGCGCCGGCGGCAGCGGCAGCGGCAGCGGCACAGGCGCCCCCTCCCCCGCCGCCACCTGCTCCTGCCACGGCTCCTCCTGCTCCCCAACGTCGTCGACTGGCAGCACAGCGCTGTCAGGACCCGCGCCGCTGCCGCCCGCAGCCGCCGCTGCTGTGAGAGCGACACCTGCCGCGCCCCCACCACCACCTCCACCTCCACCTCCACCTCCACCTCCACCTCCACCACCAGCACCAGCATTGCAGTGGTCGTATTCCAGGGCCGCCGCCGCCGTCGCCGTCTCCACGTCACCAGACTGGCGGCTGGCGCCACGCTCCTCCTCCCACTCCTCTTGGCCCTCCTCCCCTTCCCGCTCCGCCCCCTCTCCCTCCCCCAGGTCCTCCTCCCCCTCCTGCTCCTCCAGTGCCGCCGCCGCCGCCACCAGGCCGTCCAGCATGCGGCGGCGACTGCTGCTGTGCAGGTGGGAGCGCGGCATGGCGGGCGCCTTGCGCAGCAGCGCGCGGTGCAGGAACTTGTAGCTGCGGGACAGGGGTGTGTGTGTGTGTGTGGGGGGTGAGGTGGTGGTTGGTGGAGCAGCAGGGGTGGTGTGTGTGTGTGTGTGTGTGTGTGTGTGTGTGTGTGTGTGTGTGTGTGTGTGTGTGTGGAGCAGCAGGGGAGGTGGGTGGGGGGTGGGGGATGCGGGTCGCACGGGCTGTTGGGCGTGTGGAGCAGATGAGCCTACCTATCACTCGAGCACCAGCCTAGCTAGCACGGGGCGGACCATCACGCAGCAGCAGCAGCAGCACCACGCAGCCCCACACAGCAGCTCCAGGGGCGCTTCAACAAAGTTCACCACCCGCACGCCCACGCCACTGCCCACGCCACTGCCTCCTCCTGCCCTCCTCCCCCTCCTCCCCTACCTCCCACGCCCCCCTCCTCCCCCTCCTCCTGCCCTCCTCCTGCCCTCCTCCCTGCTGCCCCCGCCCTCACCGCAGCGCCCACAGCACCAGGCTCACGGCGGCCACAGCCACCGGACTGACCAGGTTGCCCAGCAGCTGGGCCTGCGTGGGGGGGGGGCGTGAGTGCGGGTTTGAGTGGGGGTGCGGGAGTGGGTGTAGGGGGGAGTGGGTGTGTGGGAGTGCGGGAGTATGTGTGTGAGAGGCGGCAGTCAGGGATGCGGGGGGGGGGGTGCGGGGCACGCCGACGTGCGGGTGGGCGGCGGTGGCGGCTGCAGGCAGTGTGCAGGTGAAGGGCGGGTGGGTCGCCCGCAGTCCCCAAGGCGGTGATGAGGGCCTCCCGACACCGCCCGTCCCCCCCCCCCACCATCCGCCCGCCCCCCCCCCCTCCCTCCCCCCCTCCCTCCCTCCCTTCCTCTCCCCTCCCTCACCTGCGCCCGCGCTGCGCTGCTGCGGCCCGCCACCACGCATCCGTAGTTGAAGGCCAGGTAGGCTTCTGCGCCGGTCAGCGTGCTGAGCGTGCCCTTGATCACGCCGATGGCGGCGGGGTAGGCGATGTTGAGGCGCGTCAGGATCACAAAGTGCTGCGCGTGGATGATGATCACCTGCAGGGGGGGGGTGGCAGGCAGGCAGCAGGGGCAGGGGCAGGAGGGGTAGGAGGGGTGGGAGGAGGGGTGGGAGGAGGGAGGGGTAGCGGACAGAGGGTGTGGGTTGTAAGGTGGTGGGAACTGGGAAGGAGCAGCGGGAGCAGGGAACAGCGAGCAGAGGGGGGACATAAGGGGGTGGGGAGGGGCAAGGCGTGTGTGTGCATGTGTGTGAATAGATGTTGGGAAAATGTTGTTGGAAACGTACAAGGAGACAGGGGGCCGATTGGACATGCCCCATGCGTCCTTGCATGTGTACGGCATGTGCGCGCCTGCTGTGCGTGACCACCCCACACCTACCCAACCCGCCCCCCAGCCCCCTGACCCACTCTCCCCAGCCCCCTAGCCCCCTAGCCCCCGCCCCCACACCCACCCACCCACCTTGAGTATGTCTCCGATGCTTGCCTCGTCCGGGTCCTCGCCAATGTCCATGTTGGCAAACACCGTGTACAGGATGAGAAGCAGGTTCACGGCTGTGTGTGTGGGGGGGGAAGGGGGAGTGGAATGGGGGTTTGAGGGGGCGAGGGGACTCCAGGCATGACCAGTTGGTAAGGCCTCGCGAGGGAGACGGGTCCCGGGCGCAACTTGGTGGGGCGTGTGTGGGCGGCGAGCGCGGCTCTTGGCTCCGAAACCTCCACTCCCTGCCTCCCTCCGTCTCAGCCTCTCTGCCTGTCCTACCCGCACGACCGCCTGTACCTTCCAGCCCGAATGCCGTCCCATTGCACACACGCAAAAAAAACACGTGCACGTCACCCTAGTATGGGCTGATATCTACAGCCCTCCTCTCCTTCCCCCCTCCATCTCCCACCCCCACCCCCGCCCCCCCCTCCATCTCCCGCCCCAGCGCGCACCGAAGGCCAGCACGCCCAGCCCTATGGTGCGGTCCAGGCGCGGGCAGCTGCTGCAGTCGAAGTCGGCGTTGATGACGTAGCCCGGCCGGCAGGCGGCGCACAGGTTGCCCGTGTAGCCCGGGGCGCACAGCATGTCGCCGTACAGGCTGTAGCTGCTGCTGCTACTGCTGCTGCTGCTGCTACTGCTGCTGCTACTGCTACTGCCGGTGATGCTATTGCTGGTGATGCTACTGCCGGTGATGCTACTGCCGGTGATGGCTGCCACGTCACCGTCCATCCACAGGAGGCACGGCCCCGTGTCGTCCTGCCCGGTCGCGTTGCCGCTGCTGTTGCTACTGCCGCCACTGCCACTGCTACTGCCACCGGCGCTGCTGCTACTGCCGCCGGTGGCGCGCCATCGCGCCAGCAGGGCTGCCCCGGGCACTGCGCTGGCGTACCAGTCGCGCTGGCAGCTGACCAGGGCGCGGGTGCGGCTGTCGGTGTAGGCCAGGTCAGCGGAGGAGGAGGCAGAGGCGGAGCTGGAAGAGGAGGAGGAGGGGGAGGCGCTGTTGCCGCTGCAGGCGGCGGGGTTGGGGCAGCGGTGTATGCGGGAGCTGTTGGCGGCGGAGTGCCAGAAGCCGGGCGCAGGCACCACCACCGCACCGCCGGGACTGGCGGGTGGAGGAGGGGTTGGCAAAGGAGGGAGGGGCGGAGGGGCGGAGGGGGGTTAGGAGGTAGGGGTTGCTTGGCGAGCCGGAGGAGGGGAGGGGAGGGACACACCGCATAATCAGTGCCCCGCACCTTTCCCCAAACACCTTTCCCGAAGCAGCCGGTCGATGGTCAGTGCCGCTCACATCAGTGCCACCTCAAGTGCCGCCCACCCGCCACGACACGAACACGACACGAGACGAAATGACACACGTCACGTGTGACTTGACACGTACGCGACATGCGCGCGCACGCACCAGAACGCGTTGACGGGGCAGTTCATGCAGAATGAGGAGGAGCCCGCCGCCGCCACCGCCCGCACCGCCGCCGCCGTCAGGTTGCCGCCGCTGGCGCCGCCGCCCTCGCCGCCGCCGTCGGCTACCTCCCCCGACAGCACGCCACTGCCGCCACTACTACCGCCGCCACTGCCGCTGCCGCCGCCGCCCCCGCCGCCACTGCTGCCGCTGCCACCACTGCCGCCGCCGCTGCCGCGGTAGTAGGCGGCGTAGGGCGGGCGCAGGTCTCGCAGCAGGCCCACCTGCCCCGAGTCGCAGGCGCGGCAGGAGGTCCAGGTGGCCACGCCGCCCACCACCGCCGCACGCGCGTCCAGCGTCTGCCCCAGCCGGCACGCCTGCAGCGACAGCGGCAGCGCCAGCTCCCGCACCCGCCACTCCCGCCCGGACACGTTGACGAACAGCCCGTACTCCCCCGGCCAGCCCCGCAGCACCAGCCGGCTCCAGACGCCGCCACCGCGAGCCAGCGTCAACGTCAGCGCGCCGCCCGCCCCCGAGCCGCCGCCGCCGCCGCCGCCACCGCCAGCGGAATCCACGGCCACAAACTGCGGGTCGCACCAGGCGGGTGGCGGCGGCGGCTGCTGCCCGGCGGCTGTGGCGGCTGCGGCGGCTGCGCCGGTGCTGCTGCTGCATAGCGTATCAAGGTCTGCTAGGCTGGTGTTGTGGGCGGAGCCGCCGGGCGGCAGCGCGCGCACAGCCAGGCTGGCGGTGTAGGGGTAGGCGGCTGCGGGCGTGTGGGAGTGTGTGGGCAGGTGTGGGCGTGTGGGCGTGTGTGGGCGTGTGTGGGCGTGTGGCCAGGAGAGGATTCAGGGGTCAAGAGAGCGTGTCGCCGTGTGGGAGTCTGACTTCACGGGGGAGCTACACCGCCGCCGCCGCAGCCACCGGGCATGGCATGTGACACGGTGAGGACACAGGGTGTGCAGCCACCCCCCACATGCCAATCACACACATACCAGTCGAGCCGCATACGCATACACACGCTCCACCTGACACACACACACACAGACACACTCGTCCGTCCGGCCGCGTGCACCCACCCGAGGTGACGTCCCTGCCGTTGACGTCCACCAGTTGCACCGCCAGCGAGAAGGCCGCCTCCACAGGCACACTCAGCCCAGCCGCCGCATCGCACTGCCCAGCAGCCTGCTGACCCGCCGCCGCCGCCGCCGCCGCCGCCGCCGCCGCCGCCGCAGCCGCCGCGCCGCCGCCCACCACCAGCTCACAGGGCGCCCGCAGCCGCAGCCGCATCGGCGGCAGCTCCAGGAAAGCGCCTGCCGCACCGCCGCTGCCGTCGCCTCCGGCACTTGGCGCGGGGTCATCTGCGGCGGCCTGCTGCGGCGTGCGGCGGGCGCACTGCAGCAGCGCCGCCACCACGTCGGCGGCACCCTGGGAGCCCAGCGCCCGCGCCTGGACCTGAGCCTGGGCCTGAGCCTGGGCCTGGGCCTGGGCCTGGGCCGCCTGCGGGGACACCACCTGCGAGGATGCCGGGACAGAGGCAGAAGCACTGGAGGTGCCAGCAGTGGAACTGGAGGTGGTGGTGTCACCAGTGGCGGCGGTGTGGGCGGGTAGGTCGCAGGCGGCCAGCACCGCCGACATGGCGGGGTCCAGCAGCCACAGCGGCGCCGCGGAGGCCTGCTGGGTAGCAGGCAGTGGCGGGCAGTGGGGTGGCAGGCAGTGGGGTTGGGGAGCAGGGGCAGACACACACAGGAGTAATGAGGCCTTCACAGGAGCAGGAAGTTCGCCGGGAAAAACAGCACGTTAGTAGCATCACCATTACAGCACGCATTAACATTAAACCGCCCACCCGCCTGCCTACACACACGAACCCACCTGGCCGTCCTCCGCGCTCAGGGGCAGGGCCGAGTCCCGCACCAGCAGCGCCGCGCAGGAGGAGCCGGAGCCGGGGGCGGGGGCGGGGGCGGGGGCGGAGGAAGAAGAGCTGCCCGCCAGGCCGTCACCCAGCGCCGCAAGCAGTGCCGCCGTGGCAGTGGCCTTGTCGCCCCAGGCGCCAGGAGCCCCACCGCCGCCGCCGGCCCCACCACTGGAGCCCCCCACCGCGGGAGCCAGCAGCAGCAGCAGCAGCGCACTGCTCGCTGCCATCGACTGAACCAGCCAGTCCGCGGCGCCGACAGCAGTGCTAACAGCAGCCTCGCCGCCAGCAGCCTCACCACCGCCAGCAGCAGCACCGCCAGCAGCACCGCCGCCCCTCCAGGATTGGCGGGCGGGGCAGCTCTGTGCGGACGCCAGCGCTGCGCCCGACAGGCCGCGGTTGGCGCCGCCAAAGCCGCACCCCACCACCGCCAGCGCCACGCCGTCGCCCACAAACAGCGCACCACCGCGTCCCACCGTGTTGGCGGCAGCGGACCCCAGCATCCCCCCAGCAGCCCCTGCCGTGCCCGTGCTGCTACTGCCGCTACTGCCGCTACTGCCGCTGCTGCTGCTACTGCCGCCCGACTCTGCTGCAGCCAGGGCTCCGTAGTCGAGCTGCGCCAGCTGTGTGCGGCTGGGCACTGCGCTGTTGGCGTCCAGGGCGGTGCGCAGCAGCAACGCCACAGCGGGGGCGGCGGCAGCAGCAGTAGCCGGACCGCCTGCCTGCTGCAGCCGCCTGCTGCCATTATTGCTACTGCCGCTGCTACTGCCGCTGCCGCTGCTACTGCCGTCCCCAGCGCCTGCCGCCGCCAGATACAGCCCCGCGCCCACCAGCGCCTCATTGCCGCGCACCTCGCAGCCCTCCACCACCGCCGCGCCGCACCCCAGCACCGCCGCGCCGCCGCCCAGGGTGGCGGCGCGGCCCGCCACCAGCGCCGTCGCCTGCAGCCGCAGCGCCGCACAGCCCTGCGCCGACACGCCCGCGCCGGCCCGGGCCGTGTTGCCGGTGAAAGACGCCGCGTCCACCGCCGCCGCACCCAGGGGCCCCACGCTCAGCCCACCCCCACGCAGCCCAGCCTGGTTGCCAGTGAAAGCGGAGCGGGACACAGACAGCAAGCCGCCGGCGGCGGCGCCGCCACTGGTGGCGGCGGCAGCCGCTGCCGCGCCGCCGCCAGCTGCCGCCGCCACAGCCCACGGCACACCGCCACTGCTGCCACAGCCGCCACCGCTGCCACCAGCAAGGCCCTGCGCGCCCGCCTCCCCTCCATCAGTAGGGGGCGGCGGCGGCGGCAGTTGCAGGTAGGCGAGGCCGCCGCCGTCCTGCGCGGCGCTGTTGCCGGTGAAGGCGCAGCCGGCCACGTCCGCCCGCGCGCCCGCCGCCAGTGCCACCCAGGCGCCGCCGCCCGAGCCCGCAGCAGCCGCGCAGGAGGCGAATGAGCAGTTGGTCAGCGCAGCCCAGCCGCCGCCATTGCTGCTACTGCTGCTGCTGCTGCTGCTGCCACTGCTGCTACTGCCACTGCCCAGCAGCTCCAGCAGTAGTGCGCCGCCGTCGCCGCCACTGCTGCGGCTGCCGGTGAAGTTGGTGCGGGTCAGCCGCACGACGGCGCCGGCCGCGCGCGCCATCACCGCACCGCCGCCGCCGCCCGCCGAGGTGTTGACAAAGGCGCAGTCCGACAGGTCGAGCAGCAACGGCGGGGGCAGCGGCGGGGCAGCGGTGGCGGCAGCAGCGGGCAGAGCAGCGGCGGCAGGGACCTGCTGCTGCCCCAGGGGCACACATGCCGGGGCGCTGCCCTGCAGGTGGCGGCGCCGGGCCGCCTCCACCGCCCCATCAGCCGTGTCTGAGGAGGCGTTGGCGGTGCTCCCTGCACGTGCGTGCCAAAGACAGTGCAGTGACATACGCGGGAGCATCAAGAGCAGCAGGAGCTCAAATGGCCCCAATGCGGCACAGACACACGCCGTGTGCTCCCTCCCTATCATGCACGCGCACACATGTCTGTGCTGTTGAGGCCTAGATGCCCTCCATGTGATCTGGTGTCCTTGCACGAGTACCCTCCCCCTCCCCCGCTCCCGCCCCCGCCCCCGCCCCCGCCCCCGCCCCCGCCCCCGCCCCCGCCCCCGCCCCCGCCCCCGCCCCGCGCCACCCCCCGCGCCCGCCCACCTGCTGCTGACGCCGCCTCCGCCCGCAGGCTGCCCCACACCGCCAGCGCGCCGCCCTCGCCGCCCGCCGCGCCGCCGCCCTCGAAGCGGCAGCGCGCCGCCCGCACCGCGCACAGGAACGCCGCCACGTCGCCACCACTGCCGCCGCCGCCGGCGTTGCCGCGGAATGTGGCGTCCTCCACTACCAGCACACACTCCTGCGGCTGCTGCTGCTGCTGCTGCTGTCCCGCACTACTGCTACTGCCATCCCCGCTGCTGCTACTGCTACTGCTAGTGCTGCTACTGCCTGCCAGCAGGCGGTCGGGGCGCTGCTGCCAGACGAACAGCGCGCCGCCGTAGCCGCGGAAGCCGCTGACCGCCGACTGCGCCGCCGCCTCAAAGGCCGCGTAGGCGGTGGCGGTGGCGTAGCGGCCCGCCGCGCCGCCGCCACCCGGCTGCTGCTGCTGCTGCTGCTGCTGCCTCAGTCCCGCAGTGTTGGACTCAAACAGCGAGCCGCCCCGCACGCGCACCGACAGGCTGCCGGGCGCGAGCGTGCTACTGCCGCTGCTACTGCCGCTGCTACTGCCGCTGGATGCGGGGGCGGACTGGGCGTTGATGATGAAGAGCACTCCGCCGCCGCCGCCAGCCGAGTTGCCGGTGAAGGCGGTGGCCTGCACGTCCACCTCTGACCGGCTGCAGGCGGCGGCAGTAGTGTCGGCGGCAGTAGTGGCAACAGCGGTGCGGATGTAGATGGCGCCGCCGTCCATGTTGGCTCGGTTGCCGTACAGGCGGGCGTCACGCAGTAGCAGCAGGGACACAGAGGCGGCGGCGCCGCCGCACGCTGCCGGTGCCGCCGTGCTGCTGCTGCTGCTGCTGCTGCTGCTGCTGCTGCTGCTGCTGCTGCTGCTGCTGCTGCTGCTGCTGCTGCTGCTGCCGCTGCCGCCTGCTGCTGCCGCCGCTGCTTCTGCTGCGCCGGCGTCTTGTGGGTCTTGCTCTTCGTCACCGGGTGTGGTGGCGGAGGAAAGCAGCAGCACATTGGACTCCTGCGGGCGGCGGCGGGCGGTAGCGAGACACACAAGGGGAAGTTCACACCAGCATGGGGAGGACACCGCACAGCGCCCTAACCTCCGACACGACCAAACACGACACAATCAACAACGTCCCACGTTAGGAAGGAATGCACAGACGCACCCGTCGCCCGCCCATTAGCCGAGACCGGTACATGCCTTCACAAATGCGCGTGCACACACACACACACACACACACACACACACACACACACTGGCGCACCCACCGGCGACACGTACAGCACTCCTCCCGAGCCGCTGAGTGCGGTGTTGCCCGCCGCCTCCACGCCCTCCAGTGTCAGCAGGTCCGGCAGCCGCGCCAGGGCCGCCACGCCGCCATGCACCCGCGCGCTGTTGCCGGACAGCACACAGCCGCGGAACACCAGCCGCGAAGAAGGAGCGGAGGAGGAAGATGAAGAAGGAGAAGAAGTGGAGGTGGAAGGTGGCAGCTGTGGCGGCTGTGGCGTGGGGCTACCGCCGCCACTGCCGGTGCTGGGCTGCTGCGCGGGCACAGCGCCACCCGCTGCCGCCGTGGCAGTAGCGGCAGTAGCGGCAGTAGTGGCAGTAGTGGCAGTAGCGGCACTGCCGCCGCCGCTAGCACCGCCACCGGGCACCGCCAGCACTCCGCCGCTGCCGCTGGTGGCCCTGTTACCTGTGAGCACACACCCCGTCAGATCCAGGCTGCCCCAGGCGCTGAACCCCACCGCCGCCGCCAGGTGCAGCACGCCGCCCTCGCCGCCGCGGTTGCCCACGAAGCTGCTGTCCGCCAGCCGCCCCCACCGCACGCCGCCGCCGCCCGCCACCGCCAGCACGCCGCCTCGGGCCCCGGCGCTGTTGCGGCTGAGGGAGCAGTTGCCCGCCACGGTCAGGTTGGCGACGGCGCCGGCCGCAAACACCACGCCGCCCGCACTGCCCGCCGCATTGGCCGCCGCCGCCGCCCCACCCACCAGCTCCAGGCTGCCCAGCTCCGCCCCGCCCACGTACAGCGCCCCGCCCTCCGCCGCCGCACTGTTGCTGAGCAGCGCCGCCCCCGCCGCCACCCGCACCCAGCCCACGCCGCCGCCGACCCAGATCGCGCCGCCGGAGCCGCCGCCGCCGCCAGAGCCGCGGCTGCCGCCGCCCGCGGTGTTGTGCTCCACCGCTGTGCCGCCGCCCGACACCAGCGCGGCGCCCAGGTCGCCGCCGATGCGGATGGCGCCGCCGTCGCCGGCTCGTGCGGTGTTGCGGGCGAGGCGGGCGCCGCCGGTGAGGGCCAGCTCGCGCACATCCCCCGCCACCGCCACCGCCTGGTGTGGGTGAGTGTGGGTGAGTATGGTTGTGGATGGGTAGTGTGGGTGGCAGGGGGCGGCAGTGGTCAGCAGCAGGACGAAAGGAGGAGTTGGCGGAGTGGGGCCCTCGGGGGTTTTGCCTCACGTGGGCACGGGTGCGTGTGCACGCAGGGCGGGACAAGCACACGCACCGCCGGCAGCAGCTGACACAACCCTGCACCGTACTGCACAACCATACGGCAGCTTACACACACACACACACACGTGTGCAACCACATGCACGTTTTGCACTTCCATTTCTCGTGTTTCTTCACACACACGCAGTGCAGTGCAGCTCACCCCGCCGTTCACCCCGGCGCTGTTGCCCTCCATCGCCGCCCCCTCTCCCACCGCCAGCGCCTCCAGCCGCCGCTGCACGTACACGCCGCCGCCGTCGCCCGCCGCCGCCGTGTTGCCGCGCAGTGATGAGGCGCCGCCGCCCAGCGCCAGGCTCTGCAGGTCGCCCTGCACGTTGAAGGCTGTGGGGGCGGGGGTGGGGGTGGGGACGGGGGCGTGTGTGTGTGTGTGTGTGTATGTGTGTGTGTGTGTGTGTTTGTGTGGCTGCGTGTAGGTGTGATGGCGCCAGGCGTGGACAGGGCACACGTGCCGGCGCTCACAAAACACACGCACATACAGGTACTACCGCACCACTCCCCGGGCCCCCCCCCTCCACTCCCCCCGCCCCACCTCCTCCGTCGTACGCTGCGGTGTTGCCGCTGGCGGTGGCGCCCTCCGTCAGCGAGATGTTGCGCACCAGCAGACCCGCATACACCGCCTGCATGTGTGTGTGTGTGTGTGTGTGTGTGTGTGTGTGTGTACACGTGTGTGTGTGCTGTTACAGCTACAGCTAGGTGTACACACACTTGTCACACATACATACACACACGCTGTCACGCGTCCCTCCCCCCCTCTCACTTACCCCTCCGTACATAGCCCTGTTGCCGCTCAGCGTCGCGCCGCCCGCCGCCGCCAGCGTCTCCAGCAGCTCGAAGACGTAGAAGGCGCCGCCGTAGCGCCCCGCCACATTGCCCGACACCACCGCGCCCTCCTGCAGCGCCAGCCGCCGCACCTGCAGCGCATGCACCGCGCCGCTGCGGGGCAGGAGGCAGGGGGCGGGGCGGAGAGGCAGGGGGCAGAGGGATGGGGAGAAGGAGCGAGAGAAATGGAGAGCGCGAGGTGAGGTGAGGACGGGAGGTAGGCTGGGCCGCAGAGCGGTGCGTTGATCCATCTCTTGTGTGGTATCGTATGGGGGACTGGATGGCGGCTTCTTGTGCTGTGCTAGGTGTGTGAGTAGCAGGGTACAGGGTAGCACGGTACGCACCCGTCTCCGGTTGCCGCGGTGTTGTTGGAGAGGGAAGCGTTGCCGCTGACCACCAGCGCCAGGACCGAGAAGTCCGCGTACAGGAAGCCGCCGCTGCCTGCATGCATGGTCGGGGGCGGAGTGCGCGGGCGGCAGGGAGGTGGATGGGGTAACCGGGGTAGTTGCTTGTTCACGTGGAGAACGCAGTGGCTAATCCAATCACAAGTATGAAGCGCCGACATCAAGTAGGTACAGCAGGGGCCGAGGTGGGTGGGGGCGAGCACCGTAGTTGTGTGTGTGGGGGGAGCGTGGGTTGTGTGTGACACGTCCCAAAGGAAACAGAAGGGGGGTCACGTGTACGTGTGTGAGCGTGAGAGGAGGGCGCACCAGGCGCCCCCGCCCCCCCGCCTCCCCTGCTGCATGCTCACCCCCGGCGCTGTTGCGCGCCACCACGGAGCGGTTGGACAGCGTGAGTGTGCCCACGCCGCCCGTGAGGTGCAGCGCGCCGCCCGTGTCGCCCGCAGTGTTGCCCACCACCTCGCCGCCGCCTGCAGCCAGCAGTCAGCAGTCGTCAGCAGTAGTAGCAGTAGCAGTCACAATCCATGGCCGTCAACAGCAGTGGCAGTAGCGGCAGTGACAGTCAGCAGCAGTGGCAGTAGCGGCGGCACCGGAACCCCACCTCCGTCCAGCACGCAGCCCTCACGCCCCCGTAAGTGTAGGAGATACGCACACACACACAAACACATGCACGCACACACACACGCACGCACACACACACACACACACACACACACACACACAAGCTCACACACACGTATATGTACACACACGCACACACACACACACACACACACACACATACACGCACACGCGCGCACCTGTGACCCACACCGTGCTTGCGGCGCTGCCGCTCCACACCGCTCCGCCCGAGGTGGCGGCGCTGTTGCCGCTCACCACGGCGCCGCCGCCGCTGACCAGCAGCCCGCCCACCTTGGCAGCCACATGCAGCCAGCCGCCTGAGCGCATGCATGATAACATGACAACAAAAACATGTGTGTGCTAAAGAGCACAAGGGAAATAAGCGTAAAGACTGTGCATGTAACATGTGTGTGCGTGCGCGTGTGTGCGTGTCAAATGTTGGGAAAAGCGCAAGGGGGCACTTTGGTTGAGACACGCACGCATGCACGCCACGCCACGCCACGCACTACCACTCACCCAGCCGCGCCCGGTTCCCCTCCGCCGCAGCGCCGTCCCGCACCGCCACGTTCTTCAGCTCGCCGCCGCACGCCAGCCCGCCGCCCGCGCCGCCCGCCACGTTGCCCGCCATGCGCCCGCCGCGCGCCAGCGTCAGCGCTATCAGGTCCCCGCCCACCCGCAGCCCGCCGCCCGCCGCCGCCGCCGTGTTGCCCACCACACCCGAGCCGTCCACCACCGACACCCACTCCGCACCGCCCTCCACAAACAGTCCGCCGCCCGACCCTGCCACTGCGGCATTGCGCCTGAGGAAGCTGCCGCCCGCCAGGCTGAGGCCCGCCAGCCGCGCCGCCCACAGCCCGCCGCCCGCCTCGCCCGCCGTGTTGTCCTCCAGCACACTGCCGCCAGCCAGACTGATGTTGACAGCGGCGCCACCGCCGCCGTCCGCGCACACCGCGCCGCCGCGGGCGCCAGCGGCGTTGCGCAGCAGGCGGCTGCGACCCACCACCTGCAGCTGCAGCTGCAGCGGCGCCGCCAGGGCAGCGGCGGCGTCGGCGTCGTCGGCGGCTGTAGCACCACTGCCGCCGGCAGCAGCAGACGCGTCCGCCACCGCCACTGGCCTCTCAATGATCTGCTGCATGTAGAGCACCCCGCCCGCGTGCGCCGCGCTGTTGGCCTCCGCCGTGACGCCCGACAGCACCACAGCCGCAGCCGCGGAGGCGCCGCCCGCCGCCGCCGCCGCCGCCTGCGCCTGGACCAGCAGCAGCACCGCAAGTGCCGCGCCGCAGCCGCCCACATTGCCCCGCAGCACGCTGTCCTCCACCCACACCGCCACACCGCCACCACCACCGTCATCACCAGCACTGCTGCTGCCACCGCCTGCTGTCACGACCACCGCCCCAAAGCCCAGCAGCCCATCCGCCGCCGCCGCAGTGTCCATCAGTCCGCCGCCGCCACCAGACCCGCCGCACTGCAGGCCGCCGCCGCCGCCGCCGCTGCCGCCGCCCCCAGCAGACGCCGCCACCACCTCATTGCCCTCCACCACTGACCCCACCAGCAACAGCGTGGGCACCGGCGGAACCAGCAGTGAGCTGGCGGCGGCGGCGGCGGCGGACCCGGCCTCCGCCTCCGCCTCCGCCTCCGCCTCGGCCTCCGCCTCGGCCTCCGCCTCGGCCGGTGTCGAGGTCGAGGTGGAGGTGGAGGTTGGGGAGCCGGCGCCAGAGCCGGCGGCGGCAGCTGCTGCTGTCAGCCCCAGGCGCAGGCACGCCCAGCCCGCCGCGCCCCGCACCCCCGAGCAGGCCAGCCCCTCCACCCGCGCGCTGTGCACCCCCTCCACCCACACCGCGCCGTAGCCCGCACCCGCAGCCGCAGCCGCAGCCGGCGAGGAGGAGGAGGAGGAGGAGGAGGAGGCGGAGCCGGTGCTGGTGCCACTGCTACTGCTGCCACCGCTGCTGCTGCTGCTGCTGCCACTGCCACTGCTACTGCTGCCTGTCAGGTCGGACAGCGTGACGTTCTCCAGGGTGAGGAAGGCAGCGGGGGTGGGGCCGGAGGCGGCGGCGGCCCCAGCGGCCCCTGCAGCAGCCCCGCCCGTCATGCGCAGGTGCATCAGCGGCCCGGTGCGGCTGAGCGGCAGGCCCCGCCACACGCAGTCCACCAGGCGCAGGTGCAGGTAGGGGTAGGGGTAGGGCACGCCCGCACCATCGCCCGCACCACTGCCCGCACTGCCCGTCATCGTCATGGTCAGGCCCCAGTCCTCGTCCTCCTCCTGCCCCGCCTGCGCCTGCACATCCTCTGCTGACTGCCCCCCGTCGTCACTAGCGGCTGCGCTAGCGTCACCGCCGCCTACTGCCGCCGCCGCCGCTGCTACTGCAGCTGTTGTTGCTGCTACTGCCGGGGGCTGCTGCTGCTGGTGTCGGGACCAGGCCACCACCTGGGCTCCTCGCACGGAGCCCGAGTCGGGAGCCGACGGCGATGACTGCAGCGCGGCGGCCAGCGAGCGGCCCAGCTGCAGCTGCAGCTGTAGCGGCGCCGCGCTGCTGCTACTGCTGCTGCTGCTGCTGCTACTACTGCTACTGCTGCTGCTACTGCTACTGCTACTGCTACTGCTACTGCTACTGCCGCCTGCCGTCCAGCAATCGATGGAAGCAGCAGTGGCAGTAGCAGTGGCAGCGGCAGCGGCAGTAGCGCCACCGGCTGCATGGCGGGTGACTACGATGCGGCAGTGGTGGGTCACGGGCGGCAGCGGCAGGTGCAGGCTGCGCACCACTGGTGGCGCGGGCGGCTCGGGCGGCGGCGGCGGCGGAGGCAGGGGCGCCAGCGGCGGCGCAACCGGCGGCGCCGGCGCTGGGGGGACCGGGGGAGCTGCGGACAAGAGGTGGTGGGGAGGGGGGCGGCGGCAGGGCAGCTGTGTCAGTC
Organism: Chlamydomonas reinhardtii; assembly: GCF_000002595.2. NCBI lineage: Eukaryota > Viridiplantae > Chlorophyta > Chlorophyceae > Chlamydomonadales > Chlamydomonadaceae > Chlamydomonas > Chlamydomonas reinhardtii. Next base: position 188,166 of record NC_057004.1, on the reverse strand, counting down.
ATCAGTCGTTTAGCCAGCCAGTGGAACAACCCTTGTAACACTCGTGTCGTCGCGCACCCGTCAATCCGCAGCATTCTCCCCCGGCGGCTTGGTTCCCCGCCCACCCATCATACGTGCACGCGTACACCCTCAACCCCCCTCCATCGCCCCTCCATCATCACCCCTCTCCATCAACCCGCATATCACCGCATCGCCCCGCCCAGCGCCCGCTCACCCCTCTCCGGGCAGGCCGGCCGCGGCACGCCGCCCTCCAGCCACAGGAAGCTGCGCCACCCGGCCGGCGCCAGCACCAGCGCGTCGCCCCAGCGGCCCGGGTCGGCGCAGGCGGCGTCGCGCGCCTGCAGCACCAGCGCCTGCCCCGGCCGCAGCTGCAGCGGCGGCTCCAGCTGCAGGTACAGCTGCGGCTGGTAGTAGCGGCTGGCCAGGCCGGCGGGGTCGGAGGCGGCGGGGCGGCGGCGGCAGGGCAGCGCCAGTGCGTTGCGGCCGGAGGAGCGGCTGCCGTCCTATAGGGGGGGGGGTGAGGGGGGTTGCATGGATTGGTACAGAGAAGTGTAACGAAGTAGACAGCAGAGGGGGGAGGAAGGAGGCGTGTGAAGTGGCGGCGTGGGGAGCGCGCGGCAGGTTTGGGTAGGGCGTATGTGGGCGTGTGTGAGGGAGTGCGAGCGGCGGGAGGTTGCTTGTTCGCACAATGTTGGCAAGGCGCGGTCCAAGGTGCGGCCATCATGCGCCACCTCCCACCCACCACCAAACCACCACCACCACGCCCCTACCCTTACCGGCAGCTGCAGCACCAGTCGGAAGGTGACGTCCAGTGGCGGCTTGTCGCCCACCCGGTCCTCCGCCGCGTACCTGTGGAGGGGGGGTGGGGGGCGGGTGGGGGGCTGGGTGCAGCAGTGGCGGGTGCAGGGGTGTGCAGGGGTGTGCAGGGGTGGGTGCGACATGTATCTGTTTAATAGGAAACATGGTTCAACACGCACGCCTACACACACACACACACACACACACACACTTGCTCACCAGGGGCACTTGCCGCCTCCGTCGCTGCACACGCCGTTCTGCGTCATGGCGCTCACATCGCCCACTACACCACAGTCCGCGGCCATGCCCACCACAGGCGGGTCGCGGTCGCTGGCCTGGGCGGGAGGGTAGGGTAGGTTTAAGGAGGGGGCGTGTGTGCGTGTGTGTGTGTGTAGGGTTGCTTATGTGCAGGGGCAGGGGCAGGGGCAGACCGCGTGTGTGTTATGTTTGCGCGGGACACCCGGGCACGCACCAGGCCGCCTTCTCCCGCACAGTCCGGGTCATAAGGTTGCTGGGCGGGCGGCGGCGGTGACACCAACAGCGGCGGCGGCGGTGGCGACGGCGACCGCGACGGCGGCGGCGGCGGCGGCGGCTCGCGCAGCAGGAAGCCGGACACCAGGTGCACCACCCCGAATGGCGGGCCCCAGCCGCCCGGCTCCTCGGCGTCCGAGGGGTCGGCCACAAACACGTCCGCACCCAGGACCTCAATGGCGTTGTAGGGGCCCTGCAGATGTGGGCACGTGTGTGCATGTGTGTGTGTTAAAGAGCACAAGGAAAACGTTGCGCAAAGACAGTGTATGCGATGCAGCAAAGCGACGGTTTACGCATGTGTGTGTGTGTATGTGTGTGTGTGTGCGCCCCCAACCCCCTGCCGCTTGACCCCGCCGCCTGAACCGCCATGCAAGGCGCTCTCTCCCCCGGCTGTCCCGCAACACCCGTCGACCTACCAGCCCAATAGACACACACAGCCACACACACCCCACACACAGCCGTATGCACACACACACACACCCCACACACACAGCCACATGTAAAAGCACACACACACACACACACACACACACACACACAGCCACCTACCTGCACCGTGACGGCGCCTGTGGCTGCGTCCACGTGCATTACGCAGTCGAAGGTGAGCGCCAGCTCGGGGCTGTTGGTGCCGGTGCGCAGCCGCAGCCCCTCCGCGAAGTCGCTGCTGGGCAGGGCGCGGTCCACCAGCACCAGCGCCACCATGTCCAGCGCCACGTCCAGGGGGGCCAGCGCCAGGCGGGTCGCGCGGGCCGCCACAGCCCTGTGGTGGCGCGTGTGTGGTGGCGGGTGGGTTTGTGTGTGGTGGCGGGTGTGATGGTGCGCGTGTGGTGGTGGGTGTGGTGGTGTGTGTGGTGGCGGGTGTGTGTGGTGGCGGGTGTGTGTGGTGGCGGGTGTGGTGGCGGGTGTGGTGGCGGGTGTGGTGGCGGGTGTGGTGGCGGGTGTGGTGGCGGGTGTGGGCGTGCGCGTGTTAGTGGAGGCGGATGCCGGTGGGAAGGGCCCACGGAAAACAGCAGCCACACCCTTCACACACACACACACACACATGCACACGCATTCGCACACACACATAAAAACACACACACAACTATACACACTGCCACACACACACACACACGCACGCAGCAGCTAGCACTCACGAGGCCTGCGGCGCGAACAGAGTGAACTGGATCTGGGGCGGGATGACGCCGATGAGCGAGGCGCCCGAGGCGGCGGCGATGGCGGCCTCCATCAGCGCCACACCCGACAGCTCCGGCACGCCCGCCACCAGCTGCCAGCGGGCGAGGAGCGAGGTGGGGGGCGCGGTGGGTGGGGGCGGGGGCGGGGGTGGGGGCGGGGCGTAGTTAGGGCGGAGCAGTGGGCCTTGAAGGCGGGTGTGTGGTGCGTGGGGCGATAGAGGGGCGGGGAGGTGCGCACACCGTGTAGAAGTGCAGGGGTGGGCCGCAGGTGGTGGTGGCCCGCGCTCACGAGTCACGGGCTTCACGGTCTCACGGGCGCACCTGGTACATGTCTCGGAAGTGTTTGCCGGTGGAGCCGAATGTGAGGTTGCGCCGGGGGGTGGAGGAGGCGGGGGCGGCGGGGGGAGGGGCAGGAGGGGGAACGGGAGGCGCGGGCGGGGAGGGCGGGGAGGGCGGAGAGGGAGGTGGAGGAGGTGGAGGAGGGGGAGGTAAGGGAGGGGGAGGTGGGGGCGAGGGAGGTGGTGGCGAGGGAGGTGGAGGGGATGGCACACCCGCGGCCCCAGTCGGCTGCTCCTGGGGGCCGCCGGCTGCCGCTGCCGGAGGAGAGGGTGGACGTGTGGGTGCCGCCGGTGGCAGGGGCGTGGCGGGTGCGGGCGAGGGCGAGGGGGGTGGGGCCGGCACCAGGGGTGGAAGCGGCGGCGCCTGCGTGCCGCGTCACAAGGGCAAGGCAGGGCGCTCAGGCACGGGCTCAGGAGTGTGCGTGTGGAACAAAAGCAGCAGCCACATGCAACATCAGTGGTAACAGCGGCGGTCAGACAAGCAACGGCTGTCACGACGTGTGCCGTGCGTGCCGCGTGTTGCATGGAGTGGTGTCATGTGCGTGCCGTACAAGTAAGGCATCATCAACAAGGCGGCAGCAGCAGCACACACACACGTGTCCCAGCACGGTGCGTGTCGGCACGGCAGTGTGTGCGCCAGCCACCAAGCGGCGGCGTGTCGGGAGCAGTGGAGCAGGGGCGCATGAGAGCACATGGGTGGGCGCAGTAGGAGTGCACCAGCAGCTAGCGGCACCGATGCTGGACAGCTGCCAGCTACGACTCGTATACGTGTGTACGTGTGTGCGCATGCGTCTGTGTGTGTGTGCGTGTGTGTGTGCGCATGCGTCTGTGTGTGTGTGTGCATGTGCGCGCGCGTGTGTGTGTGTGTGTGTGTGTGTGTGTGTGTGTGTGTGTGTGTGTGTGTGTGCACATGTGTATGTATGCTCGGCAACGCCGCTGTTAGTGACGTACCGGCGGCGGGGGACGCGGCGCCGGTGGCGGCCGCGGCGGCGAGGGCGGGGCCCGCGGCGGCCGGGGCGGGCCGGGCAGGCTGGGCGGCGGGCGCGGCGGCGCGGGTGGCGACGGCGGCGGCGGCGGCGGCATGATGACGCCGTCCAGCGTCCACACGCCCGACTGCGGCAGGGAGGGGGTGGAGGTGGGGGTGGGGGTGCACAGGAGGTTGGGTAAGAGAGGGAGGGGGCGTGTGAGCACCAAGCAAGCCCGTGTGCGGGGGGGACTGCATGACGTGCCACCTGCCACGGCGCGGACACTAGTGGTGTGGACCGGCGAGGGTGGGAGCGGCCGCCCGTCGCAACACACCAGCCCGTCGCAACACACCAGCCCGCACTGCACACCAGCCCGCATCACACCACGCCACACCGCGCCCCTACCTGCAGCGCACCGCTCACCACACCGCTCTCGTCACCCACCCACGCGTGCCCACACAGCAGTGTACACACACGGCCACGCACCTTGCCCACCCGCACGGGTGTGTGGACTCCGAAGCCATTGACCAGCGGCAGCGGCACCCTGCGTGTGGGATGCGTGTGCGTGCGTACACAGCATGCATGGGTTTCAGAAGGTAATTGCAGTTGCATGCGTGTGTGTGTGTGTGTGTGTGTCTCAGACGCGATCTCCCACCCCGCAGCAGCAGCCGCAGCAGCAGCAGCAGCCGCAGCAGCAGCAGCCCGCCGGCCCCCTGTTGCGCCCTCGTGCACTCACTCGGATCCCACTGCCCCCACTGCCCCCACTGCCCCCACTGCCCCCACTGCCCCCACTGCCCCCACTGCCCCCACTGGCCCCACTGGCCCCACTGGCCCCACTGGCCCCACTGCCCCCACTGCCCCCACTGCCCCCACTGGCCCCACTGCCCCCACTGGCCCCACTGGCCCCACTGCCCCCACTGCCCCCACTGGCCCCACTGCCCCCACTGCCCCCACTGGCCCCACTGCCCCCACTGGCCCCACTGGCCCCACTGGCCCCACTGGCCCCACTGCCCCCACTGGCCCCACTGGCCCCACTGGCCCCACTGCCCCCACTGGCCCCACTGGCCCCACTGGCCCCACTGGCCCCACTGGCCCCACTGCGGACCACCATCCCCAGCTGTGCCTAGCACCCCCGCCGTGCCCTGCCCTGCCCCGAAGACACACACACACACACGCACACAGGCACGCATACACAGGCACGCACGCACACGCACACAGGCACGCATATATAGGCATGGGGGGCACACGGAGGCACACACACACACACACACACACGCGCTCGGGGCTGAGGGGCCATACACATGCACGGGGGCACGCACGTGGCGTTGTGCCGCACGGTCAGCGCCTCGCCCGCCCAGCTGTGCAGCACCAGCCCGTCGGCCAGCTGGGCGTAGGCGCTGAGGCCGGAGCCCAGCACCAGGTGCCGCTGCGGGGGGGGGGGGGCGGGGGGGTGGAGGTGGAGGCGGGCGTGGAGGGCAGGGGCACCAGGCGGCGGCGGCAGAGGCGGGGTGTGGGGAATGGGGTGGGGGTGGAGGTTGTCCGTGACGACGAAGAGAGGGGAGGGGAGGGGGCGCACTCGGTGACGCTGAAAGGAGGCCATCCCTAGCTCCCTGTGCGCCTCCCGACTCACCAATCACTGCCATGTGACCCGCGCCGGGCTGCCCGCAACCCCGCACACACATACACACACACACACACACACACACACACACACACACACACACACACACACACACACACACACACACGCCCTCCGCCCCGCCCCGCCCCCGGTCTGTAACCCACCAGCCACAGCCTCCTGATGGCGGGGCCGTTGGCTGCGGGCTGCAGCACCAGCGGCAGCAGCGCCGGGTTGGACATCACAGCCTGTGTGGGCGGGGTGGGTGGGTGGGTGGGCGGGGCGGGGCGGGGCGTCACATGCCCATGGGGTGGGGGGGTGGGGAAGGGGGGATGCCTGATTTGCCCTCCCCCTCCCCTTCTCCCTCTCCCCCACCTGGGCGCTGGGCACGAAGGCGGTGGTGGCGGCCGTGGGGTCCTGCAGCGCCGCCACGTCCGCCGCCGTCATGGCCCCGCGCATGATGCCCCACAGCGCCGGGTCCAGTGCCCCCGAGAAGTAGTCGTACAGGTTGGTGGCGGCTGGATAGGGACGGCGCGCGGGGTGGTGGGGGATGTCAGACAAGCATACGGGTAGAGTGTGTGTGTGTGTGTGTGTGTATGTGTGGGATTGTGACCTCATCACCACCACCACTGGCCCATGGAGGTCAGGCGGCCTCGACCCCGTGGCCGTTGGCCGAGGCCGTGGCCCCCCCCTCCCTGTTGCTTGGGCCCGCCGTGTGTTGGGGCCGCCCCAGCCAGTGGACCGCGCCAGCCAGTGGCTGGAACCAGCCGCCACTCACAGCTGCTGGTGTTGGTGGTGGGCAGCTCGGCCACACCGAGGGGCAGCAGCAGCCCGTCCACCACCCACACCACAGCCTGCAATAGCAGGGCGGGGCGGCAGCCACACGTGCGTGCGTGCGTGCTTGGTTGGCATTTGGTGTGTGTGTATGTGTGTGTGTGTGTGTTTTGATGGGTGGGAGTACATTCATGATTAGTTAACTGGGGATTGTGGAGGGCTGGCGTGTTGCGGTGAGGCGCACATGTACGATGTTGGCAGGACAGGAGGCGCTGCCCCTCTCACCCCCCTCATCCCCCTACCACCGCGTGTATGTCGCGTCTACCAGCTGTGACGCAGAGGTCGCCGCACACCTACATCCGCACACACACAAACACACACACACACACAAAAACACACACACACGCACCTGGCCCACCAGCACCGGCCACTGCGCCCCAACCCCCCGCGAGGTGGGGGCTCCCGTGTCAGCGGCATCGGCAATACCAGCGGCACCGGCACCTGCACCGGCACTGGCGGCGACCACAGTGACCTCCAGCGGCGCCACACCAGCACCAGTACCAGCACCAGCACCAGCACCAGCACCAGCAGCGGCGGACGAGTTCCCCGCGTCCCTCCATGTCACCCGCACCACCGCCGCCGCCGCCTCGCCACTGCCGCTGCCGCCGTCTGCCGCAGTCGCCACAACGCTACCCGACGCCACCTCCCCCGCCTCCTGCCCCCCGCCACCGCCACTGCTACTGTCGGGCGGCAGCAGCAGCACCCCCGGCAGCAGGTGGTTGGACAGCAACCGCCGTACAACCGCCAGGGCGGTGTCGTTGACGGGCTGCGAGCCGTCGGCGGTTAACAGCGCCCGCCAGGTGCGGTCCGTGTTGAACACCGAGTACCTGCATGGGGACACACACACACACACACACACACACACACACACACACACACACACACACACACACACACACACACACACACACATCTGTGGCTGGGAGCCGGAATGCCTCCGAGCCGTCACGACCCAACCGGTTCGCATCAGCAGTGCCTGCTGATTGACCCCCACATCGCCCAGCAGGCCCGGGCCGAAATGCAGTCCCCCCCCCCCCCCACACACACACTACTGGGTCCGCCACCGCCGCCACCAGGTGCCCCACCCACTTGGGCCACAGCAGTGTGCCGCGGAAGGTCGGGTCCGCCAGCTGAGGCGCCAGCGGCGCCAGCCCGGGGGCCAGGATGCGCTCCCACAGCGCCCGGCCAGGGAAGGAGGCGGCCAGGTGCGAGTACAGGTCGGGCGCAGCGGAGGTGGCGACGGAGGGGGTGGGGGTGGTGGGGGCGCTGCTGGTGGGGGTGGGCGGGTCGCCTGGAAGTGGTAGTGAGATGGTGAGGGGTGCAAGGTGTAGGGCAGGTGTGAGGTGTGAGGTCGGTAGGGCGTGAGGCTGACAAAGTGATTCTGCAATTCTGTAACATGTTAGCGTGTCCAGGATTGTCGCACGCGAGACCATATTTGTCAAGGTTGTATCGCATTTTGCGGCCCCGAACGAGGGACCAAATGGACATGGAAAGCACATCAACACAGCGAACAACGCAGGATGCAGTGGGGATTTGAGACGTACGTGCCCCGGCCTGACACGTACCCGACGCAGACGCCTGCTGCACCCTTCGCCGCCGCTGCAGGGTACGACTGCCCCAGCCCCGCCGAGTTGATTTGTCCGCCGGCCGTGCATCCGCGCCGACTGCGGCTGCCAAAGGAAACCCGGCAGGGTTGTCGCGGTTGGAGCGTGGTTGGTCACACACGTGCCAGGCTCAAATCGGCTGTGGACCATGAAAAACAACTTACCATGGCAATCGTTCAATTCAACAAGCAGGATAAGGCACAACAAAGCGAGTGGACCTCGCAACGAATTTGCACTGCCGCGCCCGCTCCGAGGTGCTCCGAGCACCATCAGTTGATTAAAGCATGTGTTCACTGAGGTAAGTGATGGCTGTCTTCAAAATGGCCAGCGAGCCGAACTGGTTACTTGGCGAGCACTGAACTAGTGGAATTTGGCGCTGATGTAAGCGCGGCGCCTGAATGGTATGCAATTGAAAGATTCAAGTGCGCCTTTGTTTCAAAGCTTAAGGTGCACAGCGACGGGAAAGCTGCGACGATGGCTGTCAGCGGGGGTTTCTCATTCTACTTTCATTTCACTGGATGGTCCCAGGTCCTAGCGCTTCCTACTAGTTCTTGAACATGTAAACAAGTGAGCATTGCAACGATGTTTTCAATGGTCGGCTTGAAGACGGCTTGCCCCGTCCCCCAGGCGCCCCTGAAACCCCTCACCACACACCACGCAATGACCTGTCAGCACTGCTAATATAGGAGTGGCAGGTGCAAGCAACGGGGTGGAGCAGGGGAGTGGCGATATAGGAAGGGGTTAAGAGTTCGGGGGCGGCAACCGTAAGGCGAAGGGTTCAGCCCTGGTCAGCAGGCAGCAGGGTGCACAATTATTAGATTTGAGATTTGTGGATATCGAATGAGCACTCGGCAGTCTTCAAGTCTACAGCGCATTGCGACGCGCGAACACGATGTTCGCATTCGCTTGCTCGACAAAGCCGCTCACTTCCAAGTTGCGAATTCTGTGAGATCGTGCTGTTGTTGTCAAGGTTATTACTTAGCACGCTACGATACTGACACGTGCACTCAATCTGCGAAAGGGCCGTATTACAGGAACAAACGTTACTGCGGCACTCGATGCCGACCGAGGGCTAACCGAAGACACTTGCGATCGCCATCGCAAGTGTGTCGCCTGAGCTCGGAACGCCTTTTGTCCCTACCGCCCCTCTGCATGCGCTGTAACGCCAATATTTGCCTGTCCTGACCAGACAGCCAGGGTGACACGCCATTCTGCGGGCAGTGCATTTTACCGGCAGAGCAGGATTTAGCCCCGGCCAACCCGGTCTCACCCGGGACGTGCCCATACACGCGGCACCGTCCAAGGCCCAAACCGTCCCAAGTGCCTATTCATGACATATGTATGTTATGATTAGCTGTTATGGGCCCTGCCGCGGCCTGTCCGTTCGCCGAGCTCGCGAAATGCAGCTGCATGCCCCGACATTTTGCGCGAAGAGCTGCTTTTAGCCCCCGTAGAGACTCTCTAACATCTACTTATAGCTACGTATAGGCACGGCAACGTTGAGATATTGAGGAAATGGCTGCTTCAGGGACCTCGGTCGCGAAATGGGCGGTCGGCTGATTCTCGCATTTTGCTCCGGGATACATTCCAATGCGGTATAATGTGTCTAAATAGCATGTTGAGTGAGTTTATGCCCCCTCCAGCACGTTTCCGCTCGATCGTGCCTGTACGTACCCATCGAGCTCGCTGGCTGGCTGGCCAAAACCCGTCCATTTCGACCGCAGGCGAGCGCAGACCGCCCTTCCACTCAACCAGCAGGTCAATGCTATGTATGAGAAGTGCCTGAGAGCGCGGGGGAGTCAGGGGTGACCTTTTTGCCGTCGGGGAACCCCCCTATCTGCCCCCAAGACCCCCCGCACGGAAAGGGCCGTACGGCACTGGGGCAAATGTCGGACTACGGATCTGACACGACAGGCGTTGCGGGGTTGAAGCGAGTGCAAATTTGGACGGTGCCCACAACGCGGGTGAGACCGGGTTGGCCCCGGCCCATTCGACCGGGTTGAGGGGATGGTGTCACGGTTGGATCGTGTCATGCCGTGCGATGAGGCTGGCCCGGCCTACAAGGGCGCAGCGCCGGCCTTGCCCGGCGCTGCTCTTTCGTTACTCCTGTACTACTCGTACCGAACCAACCCAGAGGAGTGACCATTCACTGGAATCCGGGGAGCATTCTCTCTCTCTGTAGTTCGGTGGGCGTCATCGGAGGGCAAGCCGAGTCTAAGCGCTTACAAGCGCATAGCAACGTCACTCTACGGTCCAGGCCCAGGCATCGCTTCTCACACTGCATTTCTTGGACAGCGCTTTAGGCGACGCGAGGACAGAGCTGCCCGCCCGCAGCAGGGTGTGTTACGCGGCTCCCTTGCTCGCCAGGTGTGCCCGGTGACGAGCTAGGCACAAACCGGCAGATGGTCGTGACAAGGGTAAGGGCGTGTAAGGGCGTGTAAAGGGAAGGTTGGTGAAGTCCCGTAGTGTGCAGCGTATTCAAGGACGACAGGGCTCACTATGGGACATGTTCGGTGGTTTCGCCCCTTGGTACGCAGGGGAGGTTCTCCTCTGGTCCGACTCCGCTGCTCCTCTCTGAATCTATTGAAGTTCAAGGCGCCAAATCCCAGCCCAAAATACTGCCGACGCGAGGTGCCGTGGTCAGCGTTGGTCAATTTCCCGATTTGAGCATGCCTCTGGTCCGTGTGTGCTGTCTGTACATGCTGTGCGGCCCTTTTACCTTGTCCTGGTCTCGGATTAGCGGGGCCCTTGGCTCACCCCTCCCCCCTCGTCCAGGCGCAGTGTTAATAATTACATTGGCACTCATCCGGGTGTGGCTGGCTAAATTGCGGTGGAAAAGGACTGAGCAGGTGCCCGCACGGGCCGCCTTATTAGGCAGAGCCGTCATGGACCGTCATTCCTACGTACGCCGTGTGAGGGAGGTGCCAACCACCCAACAGCAATCCGCACACCAGCTCCACAGTGCCGGCGATGCCGGGCCTATCTAGATCCCCCACTGCCACCCGATGCGCCGGTATCATGCAACGAACGGTGCACCGCAGCAGCAGTAGCAAGCGCCAACGTGTGCGGGCTCATCTGCAGCAGCTTGTGTAACGCAGCCATGGCCAAAACATAACTACCGTGCTGCTCACGTTGTCGCGCACTGCGTCCGTAGCAACCGCAACCGCCAGGTCGCGAGGGCGGAGCAAGAATGAAACATAACAGTGTATAAATCTGACAATGCTTTCTTTCACCGCATGCAGCCGAGCACGGTATGTACCGTATACTCAAGAACAAGCCCACCCCCACCACCATCACCATCATCAATGCCGCCGTCATCAGTTTCAAATGCACAGACACTAACTGCCCGTCCGCCATCCCGGTCCGATGCTCAGGCGCCGTCACATGAATAGGCACATCCGCCCCTCCAGTCCGCCGCGCCACGGCCCCCGCCTCAACCCCACGCCGCGCAGCCCTGCCGCTCGCCGCCGGCACGTCTACGCCCACAGCCGAGCCCGCAGCTCGCGCACATCAGGCTCACAACGCCATAACCCGCAGCAGCCAGTGCTCACTAGATAGGATGCTGCTGCCAGGGGCGACAGGCGTGCGCCAGAAGATGGTCTACCACTTCCATAACCATTCATGAATGTAACCCCCCGGCTGCTGCATGCGCGCTGCGTGTCAGTGGTGGTGTGCATGCACCCGGTCGCCACACGCACTCAGCGCCGGCCCCACACCCACCACCCATATCCCAGGCCTCCGCTGCGGCCGCCGTGGACAGCCGTCCACGCAGATAGGAGCGATGAAAGCAAATACAAACATAAATTGTCAGGGGGGGGGTATACACACGCACTGCAGCGTGTCGGCAGCGCATGGCGGCAGTGAACATGGCTCGCGCCTTTCCGGCGGTCGCCACCACGCCATCACACCAGCACCGCCCATCCCCCCTCCCGGCCGCCAGAGCACCCTCCGTCATAGGAGGTGGGGAGCGCCGGGGCGACAAATGAGTGGCCCTCACCGCCATCTATATTGGATGAAAACCTGCAAGATTCAAATAGCCGTTGCTGCTGCTGCTGCTGTTGCCACCATCACGCAGTGTCCTTGCCCCGTGTCATGACCAGTCCGGCAACCTCCCGGATCGCCCTGCTCCTCCTCCTGCTGCCTGCTGCTGCTGCTGCTGCTGCTGCTGCTGCCTCCTGCTTCTGCTGCCTGCTGCCTCCTGACATTCGTTGTGGTGCTGCTCCTGCTCCTACGCTCGCTCCATTCGTTCCTCCAGCCCCCTCCAGCCGCCTCAGTCTCCGCCGGTGAGGTCCTGGTCCGCCAGCGCCACCAGAGCCACAAGCCGGTCCCGCACCTGCCCGCCCACCGCCGCCGCCAGCACGCCCGCCCCCGCCGCCGCCGCCGCCAGCGCGCCCTCGTCGCACAGCAGCGCCCACACGTGCCTCATGAAGTGCGCCGCCGCCAGGTGCCCCAGCCGCCCGCCGCCCAGCAGGTGCGGCTGCTGCCCCGCCAGCGCCAGCGCCGCCGCCCAGGCCGCGGGCCCGGCGGGCGGCGGGCGGCCGAAGGCGGAGGCCAGGTGGTCCTCCACCGCAGTCAGCAGCTCGTCCACCTGGGGGCAGCAGAGGGGGAAAGGAATGGGGAAGGGGGGAAGCTTGCATGCCCGAGCCCAATGACAAGGTTTTATTGGGGAGTTGCATTCAGGTTGAGGAGGTCAGGTGAAGCAGGAGGGCAGATTGAAGAGAGGCACGCAGCAAGCGCACATGGGGACATGACACACAAGGGGCTGTGTCGTGCCGCCGTGTCCTCCCCTCCCCACATACACACACAGACACCCGTGCCTCCCACCTGCAGGTAGTCGGCGGCCCGCCACAGCGCCAACAGCTGGTCCAGGCACAGCTCCTGACAGCCAGCGGCACCAGCAGCAGTAGCGGCGGCGGCCGCCGCACCGCCGCCGCCCGTTTGGGGCCGGCGGCCTGTGGTGGCGGCCACCGTCGGCTGCGGCTGGTGCGGGTGTGTGTCGGCGGGTGGCTGCGTCGGCAGCTGCAGCAGGCGGCCCAGGTCGCGCACCCCCGCCGCCCAGCCCAGCAGCTGGCGAAACACGCGCGCGTTGGCGGCGGCGTCCAGACCCGGCACCGACACCAGCGTCACAGGCGGCGGCGGCACCACTGAGGGCGGCGGCGGCGGCGCAAGGGGGCCGCTGGCGGTGGCGGCGGCGGCTGGGAAGGGGTCGCCGAAGCCTGGGCCAGCCGCCGGCGCGGCAGCGTTGGGTGTGGGTGTGGGTGTGGAGGAGCAGGAGCAGAAGGAGGGCAGCCGCGACAGCCAGCCGTACAGCAGTGGCGACAGGCGCCGCAGCAGCCGGAACTCGCGCGCCGTCACCACCACCCTTTCCCGGGGGCCCCACGCAAACACGATGGGCGGCTCGCCGTCCGCCGCCGCGCCCGCGCCCGAGGCCGCCGCCGCCGGCTGTGCCGCTGTCGTGACCACTGCCGCAGCCGGCGGTGTCGACGTTGGCGCTGCCACCGGGGGCGACGGCAGCGGCGGTGGCGCCGCGAGGCGGCGCAGCGGCTGCGACACCGCCGGCGGCTGCGGCGCGGCTGCGGCGCCACTGGCGGTTGTTTGGAGCTGAGGCAGCGGCAGCACCCCTGGAGATGAGGCCAGCAGCGCGGACGGCACATGCGACACCGGCGCCGCCCCGGACGCCGTTCCGGACGTCATGCCGGACGCCACGCCGGACGCGCCGCCCGCACCCGCGTGGAAGAGCATGGAGCCGAAGCCGGCGGTGGCGGCGGCGCGGGTGCCGGCGCTGCCGCTGCCTCCCGATGAGGCGTCCTCGCCGGCAGCGAACCACGGGCCCATCGGATGCGGAGAGGCGGCGGCGGCGGCCGGCGACGGCGCCTGGTGGTGGTGCTGCGGGTAGGGCTGGTCATAATGGTGGTGCTGGCGGCGGTGGTGTGTGGGCGACGCAGGGGCCATCCAGCCGCCGTCGCCGTAGCTGCCGTCCTCGGTGCCGCCCGGCGCCGCTGCTGCCTCCGAGGCCGCGCCCTGGTCCCAGTGGCTGGCGGCGTGGTCGTCGTCATCGCCGCCGCCGCCGCCCGGGCCGCCGCCGGACCCGTCGTCAGACGCCGCCACCAGCGCCAGCGCGCGACGCAGCCCCGGCGGCAGCCGAGTGCCCTCCCCGCCGCCGCCACCCTGCAGCGCCGCCAAGCCCGCAGCCCAGCCGCCGCCAGCAGCCGCCCCGGCACCGGCGCCGTGGCGGCCGGCGGCCTTGGCGATCGCACCCAACGCCGCCACCGTGGTTGCGGCAGTGGTGGCGCCCGGCCGGCAGGCGTTCGTGGCGGCGGCCGCAGCCGCGGCGGCCGCGGCGGCGATGGCGATGTGCCCGGCGGCGCTGTTGCTGCCGAGGTTGGCGGCGGCGGCGCGGGCACCGGCCGTCGCCGCCATGTCCACAGGCACCGCCAGCGCCGCCGCCGTCAGATGCGCCGAGCCGAAATAGGTGTAGGGCGGCAGGTCGGCACCGCTCAATGCCGGTCGGCCCGCCCAGGCGCCGCCGCCACTGCCGCCGCTGCTGCTGCCCAGGCTGGCGTCGGCGCCGAACGCGTCCGTCGCCGTCGGCGCCACGCCAGGAGGCCCTGTGCTGCGCGGCTGCGGCGCCGCGGCGAGCATGGCGCTGGAGCCGCAGCCGCTGGGGCCCGCGCCCGAGGATGCGGCTGCTCCGGCCTCATGGTGCGGCGGCAGCTGCGGCTGTGGGAGCGCCGGCGCAATGGTGCGCACATGCCCGTTGCCGTTGGCTGCCGCGGCACCGCCACCCCCTACTGCTGCTGCTGCTGCTGCTGCCAAGGCGCCCGGCTCGGACCCGCGGTTCAGGCGCACCAGCTCATCGCTCATGGACAGCAGCAGCGGCCCGCTGCCGCCGCCGCCGCCGCCGCCACCTCCAGCCGTCGCCGCCGACGCGCCCCACAGGCCGCCACCGCGGCCGGCGGCTGCGCGGCCTCGCATAGCATGCGTGGTCTCCGGGGCGGTAGCGCTTGCGGCCCAGTGGCGCGGCTGCTCCGCCTCAACCGCCGGGCTGGTGCCGGTGTCGCCCGGCGTCAGCCAGGGGTCCAGCCACAGCTGCTGCCGCGAGTAGGGCGCAGGGTGGTAGGGCGGCTGCGAGCCGCCGCCGGCCCCTCCCGCAGGCGCCCACACGCCCTCCTCCAGGCCGCCGCCACCGCCACCACCACCTGCCGCCGACGCCGCATATCCCTCCAGGCCCAGCCCCAGGCCCAGCGGCGGGCAGGGCTGCAGCTCCGGTGGTGCGGTGGCGCGCGCCAGCAGCGCCGCGGCATGGCGCGCCACAGCCGCCGCCCGGTGCGCCGCCTCGGCCCCCGCCTCCGCCTGCCCTGCCCGCTCCTGCGACTCGGCTGGCGCCGCCTCCGCCTCCGCCGGCTCCGGCTCCAGGCCGCCGGGGTGCTGGCGCGGCGCTGTGGGCGAGGAGGCCGAGGCGACGACGCCGTCCACGTCGGCGTCATCGCACGTGTCGAACTCGAAGCGGCGAGCCGCCAGCGAGTAGCCGTCCTCAACCTCACCCCCGGCGCCCTCCCCAGCAGCGGCACCAGCAGCCGCCGCCTCCGCCGCCGCCTCCCGCTGCGGCCCACGCACATGCATGTGGAGGCTGGAGGCCTCCTCGGCCAACACCACCGCGAGCGCCGCCTGAGCGCCTCCCGCCTGGCCGCCTCCCGCCTGGCCGCCTGCCTCCTCTTCCGGCGCCACCTGGTCACGGGGCCAGTGCGCCAGCGTCGCAGCCGTCAGCAGTGACTCCGGCGCCGCCGCCGTCGCCGTCGCGGCGGCTGCCATTGCCACTGCCTCACCACCGATGACAGTGGCAGCGCTGCTGCACACGGGGGCCGGGAGCATCTCGTGGCCCCACAGCTCGCCGGCAGCAGCACTGGCGGTGTGCAGCGCAGGAGCAGCGTCTGCAGAAGCGGAGGCCGAGGCCGAGGCGGCGCCCGCTGCTGCCAGGGCCGGGCGGCGCAGGTCTACCACACGGTGCGGCCGGCGGCCGGTGCTGGCGCCGGCGCTGCCGCTGCCGCTGGCACTGCTGGGGCCGGCGCCGCTGCCGGCGTAGCCGAAGCTGTCGGGGCTGCCGCCGCGTGAGGCCCGGCCGTGGGAGGGGTCCGCCGGCGCGACGAACGAGTCCGCGATGGAGGCGGCGGTGACGGCGGACACCGAGGTGTGCACCGCCGACAGGGAGGTGGAGCGCACGGCGCCGCCGCCGGCACCGCTCACGTCCAACATTTCCACAATGCCCAGCGCGCCGCCGCCGGCGCCGCCGGCACCGCGCCCGATTGCGGCCACCGTCACAAACGCCCACTCCCGGTCGGCGCGGGACCACGCCACCGGCGCCGCCGCGGCAGGGCGCCCAGCCTCTGGCGGCGCCTCCATGCGCGGCATCGCGGCAGTGGCCTCACCCGGGCCGGCGGCTGAGGAGCTGTCGTCGTCGTCGTCGGCAGCCGCAGCCACAAAGCCACGGCCCACGCGGGTCTGCAACTGCGATGGGCCCGGCGCCGCCGGCCCGGCTTCCGCGGGCGCACGGGCCGGCGGCGGCTGCCGCGGCTGCGGCGGGGGTGCCTGCGGCAGCTGCAGCTGCAGCCGCAGCGCCGCTGGCAGCTGCAGCGCCGGCGGGAAGGTGGGGCTGCCGGCGGCCCGGGGCAGGCCGCTGCGCAGGGAGGCCGCCGCCGAGGCCGCCACCGAGGCGGATGCGGAGGAGGAGGACTCGCTCATGGAGTCGTAGTGGTCCACGCCGCTGCCGCGCAGGGCTGTGTAGCCAGCCAGCGGCGCCGAGCGGCTCAGCATGGCGTCAATCAGACCCGCCACCCCCGCCACCACGTCCGTCAGCAGCACGCCGCCGCCGCCGCCGCCAGCACCGCCGCCGCCGCTATCAGCCGCAAGCGAGGTGGCGGCTGCCGCAGCTGCGGCGGCCGCTGCGGCGGCGGCGGCGCTGGCGGCCAGCGCGGAGGAGAAGGGCGACACGCCGGTGGCGGCAGCGCCGGCGGTGCTGGAGGAGGCGCTGCTGTCGGTGCTGAGGCGGGCCAGTGCGGGCGGCGCGAGGCCCCATGACGGCTGGCTGGGCGCGGGGGAGCCGGGCGCAGCGGCGGCGCGGCGGCTGGCCGACGAGCCCACACCCGGGCCGGAGCGACGCGCGGCCCTGTCGGCCCTGTCCGCTCTGTCCACACCGCCGCCAGCTGGCACCGCGGACGCCGCGCCCCAGCTATCGGGCCCAAAGCCCGCCGCCGCCAGTACGCCGCACGCTGCCCCCAGGGGCGCCGCCTGGGCGCTGTCGCCACTGCAGCCCGCTGCGGGCGCCCCGCCCGGTCCCGCCAGCGCGCTGATGAGCGACGCGAAGGAGCTGCCCTGCACCAGCGCGGCCACGTCACCGCCGCCGCCGCCCGCCCCGGCGCCGCCTGTCTCACGGTGCCGCCGCGCCGCCAGCGCCGTGCCGGCTGTGCGCAGGTCGCTGAAGAACGCCCCGAAGGCCGCCTCCAGCCGCCCGCCCGCCAGCAGCAGGCGGCAGGCCACTGCCAGCGTAGACACCGCCCGCTCAGTGGTGGCGGCGGCGGCGGCGGCGGCACCATTGACGCCGCCGGCGGCGCCTAGGGCTGCAGGTGCAGCGGGCGCGATTGCCGGCTGAACCTCCGGCTCTGCAGCTGGCGGTGGTGCTTGTGGTGGCTCCGCCGCCAGTGCGGGTGCAGGGACGGGGGCGCCGCCCGCCCGCCTGCCAGGCTCCGCCTGTGCCTGCGGCTCCTGCTGCTGCCCAGCGCGGCGCCGCATGTCCGCCAGCTGCGCCGCCAGCTGCTCCTGCGGCCACAGCTCCTCCAGCTCCTGCTCCAGCAGCTGCGCCTCCAGAGCCTGCGCGCCCAGCAGCGCAGCGTCCAGCTCCCACTCGGGACCGGCCTCGAGGGCCTCAGCCGCCGCCGCCGCCGCCGCCGTGTCCTGCCCGTCCGCTGCCGCCGCTGCTGCCGCTGAGGCCGCTGCCGCCCGCGGCTCCTCCGGCTGCGGCATGGCGGCCGCCGCCAGCGCCAGCCTGACAGCGCGTGTGCCTGCCGGGCCGGGAGCCGGCGGCGCGGGTGCGGGTGCGGGGGCCGCCACCTCCGCCGCCCCCTGCACGGGCGCCAGGCCGAACGGCGCCGCCGCCAGCACCAGCCCCGCCGCGCCGGGCGGCAGCAGTGAGTGGCATGCGGGCGGCGCGGAGATGACGTGGCACAGCGCCAGCGGCACGTCCACCAGCGCGTACTGCCGCTGCCGCTGCGCCGCCACCAGCGCCGCCAGGTGCTCCGTGGGGTCCAGCGCGCCCAGGCCGTTGCCGCCGCCGCCGCCATGGAGGCCGCCGCCGTTCATGCCCATGCCAGACACCGAGGAGCCGCAGCCGCTGCCGCCGTCATCGGCCCAGGGGCAGGCCCCCGCCGCGGCCGCCGCCGCCGTCATCATCACCTCACTCACGGGCGCCGAGGACAGCACGGTAATGCGCGCCTCGCCGCCGCCGCAGCCGCCCAGCAGCAGCCGAAGCAGCTGGCGCCGGAGCTGCAGCGGCAGTGCGGGCGCGTGCAGCAGCCAGCTCACCGCGTGCTCCGCCACCGCCTGACGCAGCAGCGCCTCGCACGGCGACATGCCGTCGGCGCTCAGGCCGCCCACGCTCACCACGCCGCCCAGCGCCGCCACCACCGCCGCCTGCCACGGCGAGGCCGCGGCCGACGAGGCGCAGCCCGGCAGCGGCACCGCGGCACCCGGCGTCCCCTTCATGGGCGCAGCGGCTGCTGTCGCGACTGCTGTCGAGGCTGCAGCTGCAGCTCCTGCACCTGCGTCAGCGGCTGCGGCAGCGGCGGCATCAGGCGGCGGCGGCGCCTGCTGCTGCGCCAGGCAGTCCGCCACGAACGCCGCCAGCACGGCACAGGGCCGCGTCATGGGCCGCGTCAGTGCCGGCGTGGTCAGGTGCAGCGGCGGCGGCGGCAGCGCGACGGCATTCAGCGGGGCGGCGGCCCTGGCCGCGGCCGCGGTGCTTGCAGGCGCAGCTGCATGTGCTGGCGCTGCTGCAGCCGCAGGTGCCGCGGCCTCCTCCGTGGCGCCGGCCCGGCACAGCACCTCGGCCAGGGCGCCAAAGGTGGGCGCGCTGAGCAGCAGCCGCCGCGCGCGGCCCGCCAGCTCCGGCTCCGCGCCGCCCAGCAGCGCCGCACAGCCCAGCACGGCGCCGGCCGTCACCGCCGCCTCCAGGCCGTCCCAGAACTGCACCAGCGCCGCCAGCAGGTCGCCCGCGCCCTCCTGCCAGACGCCCGCACCGTCACCCTCGCCGCCGTCTTCACCCACACAGCCGCCGCCCTCGCCGCCAGCGACCCCGCTGTGCCTGCGGCCGCCGCCGCTGCTGCCGCTAGCTGCCGGCCGCCCCGGTGCGGCGGGGGGCAGCAGCACCCGGCCGACCTCCACTGCCAGGGACACCGCACCCGCGGCCTCGTCCTGCCCTGCCGCCTCCTGGCCTGCCGCTGCCGCCTCCCCGGCTCCCGCCTCCCGCTCGGCCTGCTCGGCCCCCGGCGCCGCGGCGGCGTCCGCCGCCAGGCCCCACGCCGCGTCGCTGAGCAGGAACAGGGCCCAGCTGCAGTTGCGCAGCACGGCGTCCAGCAGCGCGTACGGCAACAGCGACTCCTGCAGCCGCCGCAGGGCCGGCGACATGAAGCAGCAGTGGCCGGGGCTGGGGCCGGCGCCCGCGCTGCCGGGCCCACAGCCGCCCACGCTGCGTGCTCCTGCTCCTGAGGGCGGGGGCGACCGGGTCGCTGAGCGAGGCCCCGGGCCGCGCGTGGCGGGTGGCGTCGGCGCCACTGCCCCAAGTCCCGGTCCCAGCCCCCGGCTGGCGTAGGCCCAGCGCCGCCGCGGCGGTCGGGTTGAGGGTGCCCACATAGCTGCTGCCGTGGCTGCTGCCAATGGAGGCGTCGAACCCCGCCAGCCCGCCGGCAGCACCGGCCGCTGCGAGTGCGTTGCTTGCCGTAGTGGTGGCGGCCGACGCCGATGTGGACGCCGCCACCAGCTCCAGTGGCGCTATGGCGCGCATGAAGTCCGCCACCGCGCGCACCGACACGCCGCGCGCCACCGCCCGCCGCGCCGCCGCCGAGCCGCCCGCCATCTGCACCAGCATCCAGCTGGCCTGCAGGCAGGCCGTGCCCAGCGCCCTCCACTGCTTGGCCTCCTCGTCACCCGGAGCCGGCAGCGACAGCACCGTCCCCAGCTCTGTCGGCACCTCAGCTCCAACCCCGGCCCCGGGGGCCTCCGCCGCCTGCTTCCCGTGGCTGCTGATGCCGGAAGCTGCTGCTGCACCGCCAGCTGCGCCAGGGCCCGCGCCCGCCAGCTCTGACGGCTGTTGCGGCGCCCGCTGCTCCTGGCCGCCGCCTGCCGCTGTCGCCTTGGCCGCTGCCAGCACCCGCCACACCGGCGACTGGCGCAGCCGCCGCGTCAGGCGCAGCAGGGCCAGCCGCAGCGCCGCCGCCAGGCCGCACTCGCACATGGCGTCCACGTTGCCGGGAGCCTGTGTGCCGTCGCGGGGTGTGTGTGGTGTGCGGAGTGTGGCGCAGCATGGGTTGGGGCAGCAGCTTGACACAGCCACAGCGCAGGTGCAAGAGGTCCCCGCTCTCCCCTCTTCTTGCCTCTTCAAATACGGTACCGTACACACGTACACACCCACCGGCCCCACCCAGCTCCTACCTCGAAGCCGTGCTCCAGCAGCGCCCCCAGCGTGGCGCCCAGCCGCGCATGGTCGTCGGCCTCCGCCGCGGCCGTCACAGCGGCCACCAGCGCGCGCAGGTGCTCCGTGAACGCCGCGGGGTCAAGCGCTAGCAGCTCCTGACCGCCATCACCGCGACTGGGCGGCTGCGGCGTCTCGGCCGCAGCGGCGCCGCCCGGCGCCGCACCCTGTAAGTGAACAGTTCAGTCACAAACCGTCACCTGCTGCGTGCCAAGGTGTAGTTGGGGGGCACAGGCAAATGCCGGGCCTCGCGAGCATGCGAAGCCCGGGCGAGCTGAATGTCAGGAAACAGCGCTCACCTGCTGCGCAAGGCTGCAATCGGTACTGCTGCTGGCCCCAACGCCGCTGTCCTTACAGGTGTCCTTGGTGCTCCGGTGCCTGTTTGGTAAGGAAATTGCGCGAGTGAGTACTGCACGCCCAACGAGCCCTAGACCTACAGATGCAGCGACTTACCAGCAATACACAAAGTCGTAAAGCCACTCGCGGAGCAGTGTCCGGTCCAACAAAAGTGCGGACACTAGAATCGCCAAAACAGCCGCGACCAAGGCCGCCGGGGACCCTAGCACCTCCAAGATCAGGTAAGTCATCAGGCTAGAATGCAAAGCCGCCTTGCGGCCCGCCTTGGCGGGAGTCCTCAACGCCTCCAAGCGCTTAGCCTGCTCGTTTGCTGACCAAAGCCCCTCTAGGTATCCATAGCTGAGACTGTTTAACAATTTGTCAATGCGGTGCTTCCGCCACTGACTTCAGAACGTCATTTGCAGGGTCAACGATGACACGGTACCGCTTGACAGCAGACTTGTGTGTCGGTGATTCCACTGATTGGTATGTCTGAGCTTGGAATTCGAGTGGCACCCTGGCTCCGTAAGTGCCAAAAAAATGACGGCGTACAACCTGGGGTGAGAAGAGTTTTTCACAGTGCTGGATTTCGGAGGTTTTATCAGCGGCTGGGCCGCCTCATGGGACTGCTTTGCATCCTGTTTCATTTTACCAAGGTGTAGAAAGTGGCCTCAGGGCGGCGGCACGGTTGCCAGACGGGCCGTGGATGTGCCCTCCGCCCCTCCGAGCGGTTTTGCGATTCTGGGCTTCGGCGTGCCGCCAGTTTATCTACAGCCGCCAGCGCATCCTGAGGGACAACTGACGTGACCCGAAGCCCGCTACCCATTATGCAGCACAAGCACACGTCAGACATAAACAGGAGCAAGTAACAGAGGGCACACACGTTCGTTGTTAGGACCTACCGTATTGCGGAGTGCAGACATCTGCATTTCACCGGTGGGCAGTTCAGGCAGTTGATGCAATGCCTGCAGCACGCACCGCGGACGTTGGCTTGCCCCTTCCCCCGAAGGGAGAGGGGCAGAAGCCATTGCGGTCGCATCGAGCGCCGGAAGGGGGCCCTCCCGGTTTACTGTGTGAGTCGTGTGACTGCCGGTTAGCGGAGATGCTGTTGCGGCACTTCTCACTCGGTTCAGTCATGGTCACACATGCATTGCTGTCCAGGGGCAAAACAAAAAGGGCACACCTGCATTGCTGTCTGGCTGTTGCACGGTGGTGCATACTTATGCGCGGGCGACGCCTAGAGCGTCGGCCCGGAGATCGGGCTTCACATTTCACCACATTCACCACATTCATTAGAGTAGTTGGATTGATGCGCCGTACTGCTCTCTTTCTAGGCTTGGCTAGCGGATGCGCAGCCGGGATCCATGTAAAACACACACAGGAGAGGGAGAGGACCATATGCGCGGCCTGGGCGCACAGGCACAGGAACAGTCTTGCCGCCATGGCGCGGCTCCATGCAGGAATGAAGCGCCCGGAACCCGAACTTGTTGTACGTCGCTTGACTTCCTTACAATTTTGTTATACACACCTTATAGAAAGGAGACGAGCACGCAGTGCGCCAGCCCGCAGGTCAGGGCTGCCCCTACTACACATACAGCCCGGCCAGCAACATGTGGCACCTGCTGACAAGAAAGTGGTTGCACCCACTACTGTCCCGTCCGAGGCCGCGCTCAATACTGTCCCGCCCGAGGCCGAAGGTTTCGAAACTACCTCGCTCATCTCCCGGACATAGCCGGGGGCGGTTTGCACAGGCACCGCCCGCCGCCGTATGTCCAGCCGCGTCCCTCTGTCAAGCACAAGCACCGCAGGCAACAAACGACACACCGTGCCACGCTATGCTCGCCAGCAAAGAGCGCAAACCAGGGAGGTCTCAACATTCGCGCTAGCTGGCGCCACTTCTCGGGCGGCGCGGCGCTCTCCCCGTCCACGTGGCCTTGCGTGCCGCACCTGCTGCGC
This sequence comes from Chlamydomonas reinhardtii, assembly GCF_000002595.2. Lineage (NCBI taxonomy): Eukaryota > Viridiplantae > Chlorophyta > Chlorophyceae > Chlamydomonadales > Chlamydomonadaceae > Chlamydomonas > Chlamydomonas reinhardtii. The sequence goes on along the minus strand of NC_057004.1, from coordinate 165,272 downwards.
ACATGCATGCCGCCACTGCTGATGAGCCCAGGCCCTACACCACCGACCGCTGCTGCCTGCGCCAGGCCCTGCACCGCCGCCAAGCCACTCTCGTCAGTACCCTCGCAGCGCAGCGCGCCAAGCACAGCAGTACGGAACGTCACGCATACTCGCACTTGCACGTGTTATTGCAACGCACATATTGCCAGTGAGCAACACCAGTGCCATTATTCCAGTGCAATGATGATGACGTCGTCCTCCAAACTGCTCCTGGAAGGAACTGCTCCTTGGAGGCCTGCCAGTATGCGTGCATGCAGCTGTAGCATGTGGGGCAGTCGCGGCTTGATTGCCATGATGGGATGGGAAGCCACGTCGGTAGGTGCCGCCGCCGCCCCGCACCTACACTGCACCACGGGGCATGTAAGGGCGCCCAGCCCAGCCATACATCCGGCGCCCTACGACGGCGCCCGCCCCCGCAACGCCTTGTGCGGGGCCGCCCACCAACACAGCGGCCACGTCATCCGTGACAGCCCCACCTTGCTCCATCATACCGGACATGTCAGCAGTGGGCGGGCGTTCCGAAACACACGGCACGCCGTGCTTCGACACTCGGCCCAACATACATGCACATGTCGCCTTATTGACCTGCCGGGCGCACCGGCCGACACACCGGCCGCCCCTCTCTACAACCGTACAACCCGCACCATCAATGTGGTCCTTGCCATGTTCCGCAAAAAAAACGTGTTGCACGGCAATGCTCGGCTGAGATTGAGCGATTGCGCAATGATACCGGACAAGCACATCCTTTATTGCAGCTCAGCTTGGGCCCCCGTGCATCCATACATCCGGGAGGTTCATCATTTCACATCGCGATGCACGCGGGCACGAATGGGCGGCCGACCCGGATGCCTTCACGGCACCCCACCAAGTGTACACGGCTACGTCTGCCCCGTCTCAAACCCCAGACAGACCCCAAATCAGCGGGTGGCCGTGTTCCTGTTTGCCAGCCCCAGTGCCATCTGCAGTGTTCAGCAGCCAAACCCGCCTTGGGGCAGCCAGACCACACACACAATCAAGGAGCTCGGCTGAAGTTCCATCATGGCACCCCCCCCTAGCCAAGCTGCCTGCACACCAGCCACTGGCACCTACCGCTGCAGCCAGTAAGTAACTCCCAGTAACACAAGCTGCGTGCGCCCGCAGCCCCAGTGTTGATAGGCAGTAAGACATGATCACTACACTGATGGTGAGAAATTACTCCTTTGCTGCAGTGCATCTCTTCTTGGCCGGGCCCACTTCATTGGCCCACAGCAGTGAACACAGCACGGCTAGCTACTGCGTGCACGTGCACACACGCACCGTGATGCGTCGCCCGATGCATCCAAGCAGCAGGCGGGGCCGGCGCCAGGGCCAGGTAGGGCAAAGGCCCAAGCAGACACTCCTCCTCCTCCGACTTCCCGCGACAGGGCAATTCACAGCCGGTGGGCAGGGTGTAATCCCCGCTGCTGCGTGAGGCTGCTTTGTGGAGTGGAAAGGCCACACCGCCTTTAGAAACGGACATGCGGTACTTGGTGCTGCTAGGGGTTCGACCCAACCTCGCAGCCTTAGAAACGTATACATACATTCTTTTGCGAGCATTCATTCTTTGTTGATGAATAATCAATAAAAACATCAAAAGCCGTAATACACTTCGTGAGTTGCTTCAGAAGGCAGCTTTGTGCACGCTGCATGCACAGCGGCACGTGAACACCGTAGCTAGGACACCCCGCCAGCTGCGGACGTCATCCCATCCCAGCCACCAGTCGACTCCTACATGCCCGCGGCGGCACGCCGCTGTGCTTGAGCCAGGTGCGCCTGTTGCGCCTGCTGCTGCTGCTGGTGCCCGCCGCGCTCCAGCTCCGCCAGCTCGGCCGTCAGCGCCGCCACCACCTCCGCCGCGCGAGGCCGCCGCGACGGCACCGCGGACCAACACGCAGCAGCCAGCCGCCTGGACGGGGGGAGGGTGGGCAGGGTGGGGAGGGTGGGCAGGGTGGGCGGGAGGGCGAGTCCGTGAGTATCAGCGAGCGTGTGTGTTAGTTGTACGTTGCCTGGATGTTCTGTGCCGTGCACATGGCACAAACACTCATGTGCGGCAGCCCCCTGCCTGCCCCGCGCCAGAGCCCATGGCCCCGCTGCGCCGTACACACACACACACACACACACACACACACACACACACACACACACACACACACACACACACACACACACACACACACACACACACACACACACGCGCGCGCGCGCGCCCAACGTCAGCTCCTCGCTCCCCCCCGCTCCCCATCCACTGCTGCCGCTCGCTACGCTTGCTCGCTCACACCTGTACGGCAGCGGCACTGCCTCTGTGAACACGGGCCGGCCGCCGCGGGTGACGTGGCCGGGGATGCGGTCCACGGGCACTGCGGCGTGGGGCCTCTGGCCGCCCGCCAGCAGCTCCCACATGGTGATGCCCAGGCTGTAGATGTCGGCGGAGGCGTCCAGGCGGGGGACTGCGGGCAGGCAGGCGGTCACAGGCAGGCAGGGCAAGCACAGCGCAGGGGGAGGCAGTGAGGTCAGGGGCGATGGTTCCAGTGGTGGTGCCAGCAGTGCCAGCAGCAGCACAAGCGCAAGACACCCAGGCACCAAGGCGCAGCAGCAGCAGCAGCAGCAGCCGGACCAGCATGCATGCGAGCAGCTGCCAACCGCCTTCATTCCCCGGCCACCCAGCCACCCCACCCACCCTTGTTGAGCGCTTCCGGAGGCAGGTGGGTGACCCTGTGGGGCAGGGGGCAGGGGGCAGGGCGGCGCGCCAGGAGGGTCAGGAGGTCAAGGTGGGCGGCACGCGCGCAATAGCCCGGTAACCCCACTAGCTGGCTAACGGCTGTCCGCCTATGTAGATGTCTATCCCACCAAGTTGGCCCCCCGCCCTTCCCCGCACCACCCTCCCCACCCTAGCCACACCGAACGCCCTGCAGCCACTCACGTGCCACACGCCTGGTCCACAAGCGCATAGCGGGTGCCGTCCTCCGCCGTCTGCGTCGTGTGAGTGTCAGGCGGGCGTGTCAGCGCATGCATGTCAGCGCATGTGTGTGTGTGTGTGTGTGTGTGTATGTGGGCGTATGCCATGTGACGCGGTGGATGGCACAGAGGCTTGGGTGAGTGGGAGCTCCAACGGGGTGGTGAGGTTGAGTACGCGTGCGCGACACCCACACCACACAACAGAACAGGGCCGGCCCCGCCCCCGGCAACCCGGCACCCACCCCCCACCGCACACGCCCGCCGCACCTTTGTGAGCGGCAGCGCGAACCCGTAGTCCGCCAGCTTGGCGCTGAAGCCGCGCGGGTCGGAGGTGCTGGAGCGCAGCAGCACGTTGGCTGCCTTGACGTCGCGGTGTGCCACGGGCGGGTTGAGGCCGTGCAGGTAGCGCAGCGCCATGGCCACATCCAGCAGCGTCAGGTACACGCCCTGTGCGCGTGAGCCGGGGGAGGAGGAGAGGAGGAGAGGGAGGACGGAGGGGAGGCGGATGGAGCGGAAGGGTGTGATATGCGGGCAAATCTCTTTAAGCAAGAAAGATGCGAACGAGGCACTGCACTCCAGAGCGTCCGGCAGGCCCCAGGCAGCAGGCCCCAGGCAGGCCCCAGGGCACCTCCCAAAAGCCGCGAAACGTGCCAAGGCCCCAGCAACAGCAACAGCAACAGCAACAGCCCTCTCGGCCCCTCCTCTCCTTACCATCATGTCCACAGCGGGTGGTGGCTGCTGGGCCCCCGCCGCCGCCGCTGCCGCCACACGGCCTCCGGGCGGCGGCAGGTAGCGCGGGAAGGCCCTGCTCGCCACCGCCGCCGCCAGGCTGCCCAGGTCGCACCACTCCACCAGCAGTGCCGTACACACCGAGTCGCCCGGCTCGATGCCACCAGCAGCAGCAGCAGCAGGAGGCGGCGGCGGCGGCGCAGAGCCGGGGCCGTTGGGGCCGTTGGGGCCGTTGGCCGCCGCTGGCCCACCGGCAGCGGATGAGGCAACACTGCAGCAGCGGGAGTGCGTGGAGGGCAGCGGGCGGGTGACACGTGGCACATGCGGCGTAGGCCTCCCAGCAGCAACGTATGTACCCCGGTGCGAGTGATTGTGATTGTACGGCCAGCTGCACGACACACACACACACACACATGCCTGTGGCGCCCGCCCCCATACGTGCATGCACCATCAACTGCACCCTACTAGCATCAGCATGCAGGCGCACAATAAAAACATAGCGGCGCCCACAAACTACTGCGCTCACCTGCTGATGCCGGCGCCGCCTCCTCCGCCTGCAGCTGCCGCGGCTGCAGGGCCTGGCGGCGGCGGCGGCACGCAGTCCTCGGGCACAGGCACCAGGTAGAACTGGCGCCCGCCGCCGGCAGGCAGCTGCCGCACCTTGAGACTGCGGGTCGTACGTACACGCGGCGGGCGCCCCGACGTGCGGACACACACATACAACCAAGTGTGCGTTAGAGTAGCACATGATGAAAGCCGTGCGTGTGTGTATGTGTGTGTGCGTCTGTGTGTGCGTATGCGTGTGTGTGTGTGTGTGTGTGTGTGTGCGTCAGGCGTACCGGCACATGCAAACGCCGATACCCCCGGCCACCTGCACCCCCCCCTGTCGTGACACGCCTCAAGTTAGACCGCCCCGCCCAGCCCCGCCCGCGCCAAGCCGCGTGATGCCACGCAAAGCCACCCCCACAGTCACACACACACACACACACACACGCTCCCAGTGCCCGCCCACGTGGCCCACACAAGGCCCACACAAGGCCACACGCACACGCCACTCACACGACGGAGGTGTAGGTCGCGTACACCTGCACCACATTGGGGTGGTTGAGCGCGCGGCCGCACCACAGCTCCATCGCATTGCGCAGCATGGTGCGCCGCGCGCGCAGCCGCGCAGCCTCCTCCCCAGGCGCCGCCTCCCGAGCCGCCGGCTGCTCCCCGCCGGGCGCTGTCGCCGCCGCCGCGGTCGCCAGCAGGCTGGCCGCCGGCACTGGCGCGGTGGCGGCCGCCGGGTCCGCCTCCACCGGCATCTCCATGAGCTTGACGGCCACGTCGGTGGCGCCGCAGCGGCCGCGCAGCACCACGCCGCCGCCGCCGCGCCCCAGCATCTCACGCAGCTGCAGACTGGCCAGGTCGGCGGCCAGGGCGGCGCGGTGCTGGCGGGCGGCGGCGGAGCCGGCGGTGGAGGCGGCGGCAGAGCCGGAGGAGGCGGCGGCCGCCACGTCGTCGCTGCCGCCGCCGGCTGTGGCGTTGATGCTGCCGACCAGCAGGTCCTACACGTGTGTGTCGTGTGTGTGTGTCGTGTGTGTGTGTGTGTGTGTGTGTGTGTGTGTGTCGTTTGCCGTGTGTGTGTGTGTGTGTGTGTGTCGTTGGCCGTGTGTGTGTGTGTGTGATGCACGTGTGCATGTCATGTGTGTTGAGGCGTTTCACGGCTGGCTCCCCGCACACACACACGGCCCTGAGCAAATATGTATATGTGCCATACATGCATACACACACACGTACACACACGTGTGTACATGCACACAGCCAGCAGACCTCCGCGCATTCTTGCAAACAGAAGAACATACCCCATCCGCACAACACATTCACACATATACGCACACACACATATACACACACGCGCCACCAACTCACCATCTGCTGCCGCGCCGACTCGCCCACGTCCGCGGCCGTGAGCGTGATGATGGAGTCGCAGTAGTGCCAGCAGGACGTCAGCACCGCCGCCACATCCGGGGCCGCGGAGCCCGGCGCCGCCGCGGCACTGCCGCCGCCGCCGCAGTCCCCGGTGGTGAAGGCGGTGGGCTGGGCTGTGGTCGCATACAGCGGCGCGGTCAGGGAGCTGAGCATGTCATCCGGAATCTGGGCGGCGCTGCCGGCGATGCTCGTCGTCATGCCACTGGCCAGGTAGGCGTGGCGGCTGCTGGCGTTGTTGGCGGCCGCGGCGGCGGCGGAGGCGGCGCCGTCGGCAGCAGCTGCCACGGCGTTGGCGGCGGCTGCAGCGGCTGCGGCGGCCGGCGAGGCCAGGGCGGCGGCGGTGCTCTCGAACGGCGACGCGAATGAAGCCAAGGTGCCGGTGCTGGCGCCGGCCGGGATGGCGGCAGGGGCTCCGCCATCGGCCGTGGCAGCGCCGGCGCTGCGCGCCATGGCGGCTGCCAGCTGCGGCGTCTCGGGCGGCGCCGCCAGCAGCACAATGCGGCGGGCGTTGCCGGCGCTGTGGATGCGGCGGCTGCTCAGCTGCGGCGGCGGCAGCTGTGGCTGCAGCTGCTGCTGCTGCCTCAGCCCCGGCACCCGCAGCGCTTGTGGCCCCGCCGCCGGGGAGCTGCCGCGGTCGGGCAGCGCGCGGGGGCTGTGGTGGTTGTGGTGGGTGTGGTGGTGGTGGCCGTCGGGGCCGTAGGTGGTGGAATGCTCATGGCAGGTGTCGGTGACGGCCTGCCGCACCGCGGACGGCGGCGGGTCCGTGCCGCCGCTGCCGCCTGCCGCGGCCGCCGCCGCGGCGACGGCTCCGCGGGTGGTGACGGCAGCCAATAGCTGGGAGCGGGTTGGGCCAAGAAAGCCTGTGTTTATACATGCGTGTGTGTGCATGCGCGTCAGATGGCGTGCGTGTGGGTGTTTGACGAGGCCACTTGCATTACGGGTCAGCAGCGCCCAGGCATCAACCACTTAGGAAGGCATGTGGCGAGGGGGTTGCTGCTTGTGATGCCTCGTCTGGGCCAGGCCGCCCTATCAACCACATGACACGACACGACACGACACGGCACGGCACGGCACGGCAGGACCCCGCGGCAGCGCCTCACTCTTTATGGACTTGATCACGTGGCCCTGGGTCCCGGAGCGCTGCGAGCCGGCGCCCGCACCCGCCGCGGGCGATGCAGGGCCCCCCGCCGCCGCCGCCGCCACCGCCGCGCTGCCGCTGCCTTCGTTGCTCGCCGCGTCATCTGCGGCCACCGGACCCGCACCGCCGCTCCACAGGGCGCCGCTGAGGATGCCGCTGAGGGGCCGGCCCCTTACCCGTGTGCTCGCCATGCCCATAAGCGCCTCCGTGCCGCCGCCGCCGCGGGCCCCGGCCCCGGCCCCGGCGGCGCCCGAGCCGCCGTCCGTGCTTGCGCCCGCGCCGGTGCCCAGCCCCCACGCCGCCAGTGACTGTGGGACACGGCTGGAGGAGGCCTGCCGGCCGTCGCCGCCGCCGCCGCCACCAGTGCTGCCGGTAGCCATGAGCGCATGCATGCCGCCGGTGTGAGTCAGCGCGTGCTGGTGGTGAGGGCTGGCGCCCGCGCCGCCCTCGGTGACGCCCAGTGCGGTGGTGGTGTTGGTGAACAGGGACTGCGGCGCAGTGGACACCAGCGACATATGTAGGGGGCCCAGCCCAGACAGGCCGCCGGCGTAGCTGTCCACACAGCCGCCGCCGCTGCTCAGCAGGAAGTGGTTGGCGGCGGCGGCGACGCTGCTGGCGGCGCCGCCCCCCGCTCCAAAGGACGGCGTGGGCGGCGGCGCCAGGGCCGATGTGGTGATGTCCGTGGTGCGCATGACGGCGTATTGGCCCGGAGCGCCGCCGCGGCACACCTCCAGCTCCGCCGCCAGACTGCCGCCGCCCAGCCGCGCCGCCGCCGCCGCCGCCGCCGCCGCCGGCCCAGCCCCGGCCTCTGGCGGCCGCAGCCTGGCCGCCACCGGGCCGCACAGCAGCCGGTCTGCCAGCTCCTGACAGCTGCCGCGCACGGCGTGCAGCAGCGGCGCGGGCAGGCGCGTAGGGAAGGTGAGGTACAGGCCGACGTAGGGCGCCGCCGCCGCCGCCGCCGCCGCCAATGTGAGGTTGACACTGCTGCCGGCCGCCACGCCACCGCCACCGGTGCCACTGGTCATCGCCGCCGGCCCCGTGCGCAGCAGCACCACCACCAGCGACCGCACGGGGGCACCGGCGGCGGGGGCGCCGGAGTTGCGACCGGAGCCGGAGGTGAGGCTGCCGCGTGTGCTGAGGTGGCCGGCGGTAGCAGCAGCGGCCAGGGCGTTGGTGGCGGCGACAGGCATGCCGCCAGAGGTTGTGAGGAAGGTGGCAATGCGGCCGCTGTGACCCCCCGTGTTGGCGGACCCCGCCGCCCCTGTCGCGGCGCCCGCCATCCTGCTGCCCCCGCCGCCAGCTGCGCCCGCCGCCGTCAGCATGGTCGCCATGGCGGCCACGCTGCAGGGGCGGCGGGAGCCGTAGCCACCGCCGCCCGGGGCCGCCGTCAGCAGCGGCTGGCTGAGGTGGTGGTGGGACAGGGGCGACTGCTGCTGCGCGGGACCGATGGCAGTAGCAGCGGCAGCGGCAGTGGCAGCAGCCGCCTGCGCCGTGGACGCCGCGGCGGCGGCCGCAGCAGGTGTGGGGCCCAGCAGCAGCAGGCACACGTCGCGGCAGGGGCGGTGCACATCCTGCAGCAGCACCGCAACGTCCTCAACCACGGCGGCGGCGGCCGCGGTGGCGGCGGCGCCCAGGGCCCGAGTGGCGGCGCCGCCACTGGCGGACGCGGCGCTTGCTGGCTCTGCCGCCACCGCTGCCGCGGCGGCCGTGGACGCCGCGATTGCGTCGGCCTTGGCGACCGCCGCCAGCAGCGTGTGCTGCAGCGGGAAGGTGCGAGCGGTGGCGGTGGCGGTGGGCGGCGGCGGCGGCAGCAGCGCCTGCAGGTGCACGTGCAGCGGCGCGGTGCTGAGCAGCGCGGCGCTGAGACAGCCGGGGTCCCAGGCGGAGGCGCAGGCGGAGGCGCCGGCGGGCGCCGGCAGGGACAGCGCCGTGGCGCCGGCGGCCTCCGTGCCGCTCGGCCCAGTCACCGCAGCCGCCGGCGCCGCCACCGCGGCGGGCGTGCAGCGCACCACATAGCGCTGTGATGAGCTGGAGGCTGCCGCCGCCAGGTGCCGGGAGTCGCCGGCGCACGCAGCAGCGCCCGCAGTACTGCCGTAGACGGCCCGGCCGCTGGCGGCGCCGCTGCTGGACACACCGCCCGCACCACCCGCAGGCGGACAGGCGGACAGCGGCGGCGGCAGCGGCGGCGGCGTCTGGGCGGTGTGATCAGCAGTGGCGCCGGAGGTGACGCCCACGGGGCTCCCTGCACCAGCGGGCACACCGCTGCGGCCTGCAGGCAGGGACGCGCTCGAGCCAGGCCACCAAGACGCCACAGCAACAGCCTCAGTAGCAGTAGCGGCAGCAGTGGCAGTGGCAGTAGCAGCCGTCAGCTCTGGATGCTCCTGCTGCTGTTGGCCGCTGGTCCGAGTGCCCAGCAGCGACACCCTCTGCAGCAGGCTGAGGCGCCGGGGCCGGTGGCCGTCGCCCGGCTGCTGCTGCTGCGGCTGTGGCTGCTGCGGCTGCTCCGCCGGCCGCCCGGAGCGTTGGCTGGAGGAGGGTGCCGGCGCCAGGCCCACCGCGGCGGAGGGGTGTGTGGTGGCGGCGGCGGCGGAGCCCAGAGCACGCGGCGCGCGGACACAGGCGGCCGAGGCGGAGGCGGACACCGAGGCGGAGATCGAGGCAGAGGTGGAGGCTGCCGCCGCTGCTGCTGCTGCTGCTGCTGCTGCTGCTGCTGCGTTGGTGGCTGCTGCTGCTGCGGCGGGTTCCAGGTAGGCCACGCGGCCGAACATGAGCCCCAGCGGCTCATCCGCCATGGGCACCAGCGCCGCCCGGACCTGCAGCGCACGTGCACACACATGGGCGCGGGCGGCGGCGGGACCATCCAGCGCGCGGCACATACGTCAGAGCACAAACACACACGCACGCATGGCGTCCGAGGCAGCCTGTGCTCAGGCAAACAGCCGGACTGATGTCGCAGTCCAAGACGCGCCCTATCTTTCCCGCCCCGCCCTGCCCCCCTCGCTCACCGCCGGCTGCAGCACGAAGGCTCGCTCCACGTGCTCCTCCAGCGCCACACACAGCTCCGACACTAGCGCCGCCAGGCTGCCCGCAGCAGCCAGCCGGTGGACCACACCCGACTGCCACACCAGCGCAGGCGGAGCCTCAGACGCCGCGGCAGCGGCCGCCGCCGCAGCTGCAGCTGCAGCTGCCGCCGCCGTCGCTGAGCCGCCGCCGCCACCGCCACCGTAGCCGCTGTCGCTGTTGGCAGCAGCCATGGCGGCGACCGCCGCAGCAGCGGCCGCCGCCATTGCGCCTGCTGCTCCTCCTCCTGCTCCTCCTCCTCCCCCTGCTGCTGCCCCGCCGCAGGGCGCCAGCAGCACCATGGCCGCGGTGAAGCCCAGCAGCTCCAGCGCCGCAGCGTCGGACAGCAGCCGGGCGGCTACAGCCTCGGGCAGCAGCAGACCGTCATCACTGCTGCTACTGCCGCCGCTACTCCTGTTAACAGCGCCATCGCCCGCACCCGGGCAGCGGGAGCGGCTGCTGGCGCCGTGCTGCTGCGGCTGCGGCTGCGGCTGCAACGCCACCGCAATGGTGGTGGCTGAGATGCTGACGCCCGAGTGCGGGCGGCGGCTGGTGCCGGCGGTGGCCTTGGCGGTGGCTGCCTGAGCCTGCGGCGCTGGTCCGGGTGCGGGTGCGGGTGCGGCGGCGGGCGCACCTGCCAGGGCGCCAGAGGGCTGCGGCAGTGGCGGCGGCTGTGCGTGGTCCTGCAACTGCAGGTCCCCAGGCCGCCCCACCGCCGCAGCCGCCGGTCGCGGGTGTTGCCCGCCGTCTTGCGCGGCGGGGCTGGTGGCGGCGGTGGGGATGACGGACAGCCACAGGGCGCCTGCGGGCACCCCGCCGCGCAGCATCAGCGGCACACACGCCTCGCCGGGCCGCTCGGGCGGGCAGGACACCACCGCCTGGCAGCGGCGCACAGCGGGTAGCGGGGGACAGCGGGGGACAGGGGGACAGGGCGGGTGCCGGAGGGTTAGGGTGGAGCAGCGACAGCAGCAGTGGGCAGGGAGTAGCGGTGAGAGGCTGTGTATGGGGGTGAGTTGGATTGCGGGCAGGCGGCTGCTTGCGGGCAGGCATGTGATGGTGCATCCGTTGGCAGTGCGGGTTTGAGGGCGGGGCTGGCGGGGCTGGAAAGCAGGTGGTACGGGAGACGATGACTAAGAGGAAGGTCCGCACCGCGACGTGGGCCAGGTGCGGTGCGGTCAGAGACATCAAACAGTGTGTGTATGTGTGTGTATGTGTGTGTGTGTGTGTGTGTGTGTGTGTGTGTGTGTGTGTGTGTGTGTGTGTGTGTGTGTGTGTGTGTGTGTGTGTGTGTGTGTGTGTGTGTGTGTGTGTGTCGGGGCTGCCGCGGCCACCGCTGCTGCAGCCTCTGAGCACGGCCGCTGGCTTCCGCGCACTCACGCCCACACCCACATCCACAACCCCCTGGGCTCCTTTCCTGGTCGCCAGATAAGTCGTGGGTTCTTATGCTGTCTCTGCGTGCCTGTCCTGTGCTGTTGTGCGCGCCACCGAGCCCGGGCGGCGACATTTATCGCCGGCGCCGCTCGCCCTGCTGCTCCACGACGCCTCGGCCCCCGTCCCATAAGTATTATCGCTTGCAACTAACGCCTCTTCCTGTGCTCCGCTCGTTTCAGCGTGGTTTAGTTAGGTTTGAGTTGCTATTTGCAAACCTCCCACACCCACATACTTGCACACCAAAGCACACAGGGGGGTGGGGTGCGCGCCCCCGCCCACGGCAGCAGGCGCCATAGGGTATGCCGCGCAGCCCGCGACCCGAGGCCCCCTACCCCCCGAAGACCCCCCGACACACTCACCCCAGTCGTACAGGCTCGGAGCATGACGTCGGCGACGTCCTCGGGCGGCGGCCGCCCCACACGCCAGCAGCCAATATCGGCCGTGCCGCCGTCCGCCTCCTCCTCCTCCTCCTGCTGCTGCTGCCCACACCAGGACGGCAGTCGCTCCCGGGCCTCCGGGCCGGGCAGGTCGCCCCCAAGTCCGGCCAGCTCGTAGAATAGCAGCTCTCCAGTCGCGTCGTGGGACACGGCACCGTAGACACTGCGGTCGCGGAGCACAACATTGGGAGGGGGGAGGGGCCGGTGTGGCTCCGGCTGGGGACAGTTTTGAGGTTCGTAAGCTTGCAAAACGCAAGTAAAGCGGCACATGCCAGTGAAAAAGTAGCAAGAAGTGGATACACTCAGCCGCGCTCCAGAAACCCAACTATGGGCCAGCAATTTGAGACCATTTGGCTACGCCCTAACAAACAGTCCAGTCACACGTCCACTTACGTCGCCTGCAGTGATCGCTCAGACAGAGCCCTAATCAGACCGTATGCTCTTGCTGTCCAGGTTGCGCTGTTGGCCAAGGACAGCGTGGCCGCGCGCGTTTCTCCCAACAGGGCAAAAACTTGAGTATCCAAACGCGGCCACCGGAGCGGCACTTGTTGTTCTGTCTGTTGCTTTCTAGAGACTGTGACAACTAGTGGCTGCTGCGCGGTGTCGTGTTGGGCTGTCGGAGTCCGCTTTTCGGCAAGCTCAGGCGCCGGCAGCAAAGCCGCTGCAGACACTCCAGCTTGTTGCGGACGCACCGCATCATCTGCGGAAATGAAGCACGCGAAGCACCTCCGCATTTTTAGCTATGTGGCTTACTTTGTCATATGCCCTGCTCTTAGCCAGCGCTAATTCTATTCACTGCATTTGCGTTGTATTCATTTTTGATTGCTTTACATGTGTGTGCCCTTGCGGAGTCCGTTTATGCTACTTCAAGGAGCAGATGTCACAGCAGTCGATTGAGCGCTTTCCGCAGTCGCGCTTCACTTGCTCGCAAACAAGCTGGATGCACATTACGTGTTTGTGTTAAAACACCCCTGCAAGAGGGCGTTCGCTCGTGATGGAACATGGCAAGGGGCAGGAAAGCGTAGTCCCGATGTGTGTGGCTCCCACCCGTGCCCACATAAATGCGTAGCAAGAAGGGACAAGGCATTGGTGCGTCGTTCGCGCGCTGTTACTGTACCGACGGTAGCTGGCAGGTTGTGTCGATGTTTTGCTGACGCGCATTCCTCACGCTCCGGGCGCCCGGCCAAGGCGATAGCACCACACAGACTCAATGCGACGCCACACCGCGCGGATAGCATAGCCGATGCGCACCTGCAGGCAGTCGACCGGCGTCCACGGATGAGCTGTGTAGACGAGCACTAGCGTAATGCAACGGCGTGCAGCAAAACAATGGCCGGGCGACAGTGTGACAAACAGGGGCAAGAACAAGGCGAAGCAAAGCAGAAGAGGGGCCCGAATGTGTACGAAAATTGTGGCGGGCAGGCCGAATGCGGTGCAACACGCCAACAACACAACCGGAGGTGAGGAAGCGTTGCTGATGGTGAGGATAGGTGCGGCGACGTTCGGTAGGGGAGCTGTGGGGCGTTCGCTGACACTATTACACGCGTCCTACAGCTCGCCGCTTGCAACTTACCCGCCGCTGCGCCTTGCGCTGCCCCGCGCTCAGACCATACTAAGTGAAACCGCCCTGTCCTCGCGCATCAAGTACCGGTAGTGTCTACACTGGTGGCAACTACATCAGTTCCCTTCAACAGCGTCCCCGGCTGCCGGCCCGGCTTGCATCACCTGCCGGCCCGCCTCCCCCGCCTTGCCCGCCACCGCCTCCAAACACCTCACCAGCCCCTCCACCGCGCCCCAGCTGCCCAGCGCGCCACTGCCCGGCCCGCCCGCCGCCAGCCGGCACGCCACCAGGTACAGCGCGCGGCGGCGCGGCGGCGCCAGGCCCTGCCAGGCCGCCAGGACGCGAGCCAGCCGGCCGCACGGCTGCTGTGGTGGCGGCACCGGCTGCGCCTCCTGCGTCGATACCTCCGCCCGGCTTGCCTCGCCGCCGCCGCCGCCGCCCGCCGCGCCCCCAGCAGGTGCTGGCGGCGCCCCCACGACAGCTGCAGACGCCAGAGTAGTAGCGGGGGCGGGGGCGGCAGCGGCTGCTGCGGGAGTGGCTGAGGCATCGCCGGCAGTGACGGCGTCGCCACCCCCTGTACCACGGCTGGGTCCTGCCGCCCCCGCCGCCGCCCCCGCCGCCGCTGCTGCTGCTGCTGCTGCTGCTGCTGCTGGCAGCTGCCGCTGCTGTTGTTGCTCCTCCTCCTGCCGCGCGCTGCGGTGCCGCCAGTGCCCCGCCAGCAGCGCCCTCACGCTGGTGTCCAGCCAGGACAGGTCCATGCCAGCCACTGAGTCGGGCGGCGGCAGCGCGGGCGACTGCGCCTCCGCCTCGTCCGCCTCAGGCGGCGGCTGATCCCCAGGGGGAGGCGGCTCCCCTGCCTGGTCCTGCGGGCGTTGCGCCTGTGGCTCCTCGGCAGCAGCAGTGGGAGCGGCGGTAGCAGTGGCAGCGACAGTAGCAGGAGCAGCCGCCGCTGTAGCCAACGTGCCCTCTGACCGGACCCCTTCCGCAGACGCCGCCGCGACGGTGCTTCCCTCTGCCACGGCTACTGCCCGCGCCCTGGCCGCCGCCACCACGCCCGCCGCCCATTCCCGCGTCCCCACCACCGCCTGCGCCGCCGCCAGCACCGCCCCGCCCAGCCGTCCTGCGCCCTCGCCGCCACCTGCCGCCGCCGCTGCTGCGTCTCGCCCCTGCTCCGCCCCCGGGGCCCCCGCCCCCGCCGCCAGCGCCTTGGCCGCCGCCTCCCTGCACGCCGCCACCCGGCACGCCACGGACACCAGCGCCGCCAGCTCCTTCCCGCCGGCGCCCCCCGCCGACCACTGCCGCCGCCGCGCCAGCCAGGTGCCGGCCGCGCCATTCACATGCACGCCGCCCACGCCGAAGGGCGGCTGTGACGCCAGCAACGGCTGCGGCTGCGGCGGCGGCGCCGCGACGTCGTCGGCCGCCAGGGCCTGCAGCGCGCCCTCCTCCTCCTCCTCCTCCTCGCCGTCCACGTCCAGCAGGCCGTCATCCAGGTCCTCGCCCTCCAGGTCCAGGTCCTCCAGGTCCAGGTCCGCGTCCTCGCCATCCAGCAGCTCAATGGGCGCGCCCGCATCGCCCGAGCCAGCCGCCGCCCAGGGCCGAGCCCCCAGCCGGGAAGCGCCGGCGCCGGCAGCGGTGCCTGCAGCGGTGCCGGCAGCGGTGCCTGCAGCGCGCGCGGCGGCCGCTGCTGCCGCCGCCGCCGCCGCCTCGGCGGCGGCTCGGCGGCTGCCTGCCCGACCGAGCAGCGTCATGAGCGCCCTGGGCGCGGGTGCGGCCCATGTGAGCTTGCGACGTTGCCGCCGCGCCGCCAGCTGCGCCTGCACCAGCGCCGCCTGCTGCTGGTGGAACTGCTGCTGCAGCATCAGCTGCTGCAGCTGCGCCTGCTGCGCCGCCAGCTGCGCCGCCTGCTGCACCTGCTGTGCTGCCAGCTGCTGCGCCAGCTGCTGCGCCGAGCCAGGCTGGCCGGTGACGGCGGGTTGTTGCTGCTGCTGCTGCTGCTGCGGTGGTGGCGGTGGCAGCGGCGGCGCCCCTGACAGCTGCTGCACCTGCTGCTGGACGGAGGGCGGCAGCGCCGCCGTCAGCCGAGCCGCCGCCCGCGCCAGTGTCGCCTCTGTCCGCGGCAGTAGGCTGACGCGCAGCGCCGCCGCCACCGCCGCCACCGCGTCCGCCTGGGCCTCCGGCGGCGCCGCCGCCTCCACTGCGGCCGCCGCCACGGCTGCGCGCACGGCTGCATCCTCCTCGGGCACGGGTATGCGGCTGGCGGCCATACGCAGCAGCTGCGGCAGGGGCGGCAGGTAGGTCTGGCGCTGGCCGGGCGTGATGGGCTGCAGCTCGCCCCTGCACGGCGTGTGGCGTGGCGGTGTGAGGGGGAGGAGGTACGTGTGGTGGAAGCGGAAGTGGAAGGAAGGTGACCGCATCAGCCATTCAGCCACCACCGCAAATGGCGAGGCAAGGCGATGCGCGGACTCAAACACCCGTGCAGCTCCCAGAGGCCAGCTGCCCTCCCCGCCTCCCCGCCTCCCCGCCCCCCCCCACACCCGCCCTCCCGCCCACCTCTGTGTGGCCACCACCGCCATCACCATCTTGATGCAGTGCCGCGCCGCACCCCCCAGCACCGCCCACAGCTGCGGCACCGTCAGGCCCGGCGCCCGCGGCGGCTTGAGCCCCGGCCCCCCCGCCGCCCCCGCCGCCCCCAGCGCCTGCTGCTGCTGCTGCTGCCGCCGCTGCCACGCCTCCTCCTCGCCGGCCTCGCGCAGCAGCGAGCTGACCAAGCACAGCAGCTGCTCCGTGGTCTGTGGGTGGGTGGGTGCGCGGGTGGGTGGGTGGGTGGGTGGGTTGGTATGGGCGGTCGCCGGTGGGCGCGAGTGCGGGTGCGGCCTGATTCACCGTACTCCGCACGCCACGCGAAAAGTCACATCAGGGCCTGCACACCGTGTCGGCCCTTACCCCTTGTATTGTCCTAGCACACACACACACATCCACACGCTCGCATGCACGTGCCTGGTTCGCCGCGGCGGCCGGCATGTTGTGCACGCACACGTAGGCGTGCTGCGTCATCAGCAGCATCATCAGCCGGGCGGACAGCGGCGCGCAGCCCAGCTCGCTGCAGGGGGGGGGATGGAATGGGGGTACATTCATGATAAGTTAAGATTATGGAAGGCGGTAGGCGGTCTTGGGGGAACAGCCATGGGGAAATGGGGCGGGGGTGGAACGGAGGGATGGTGCACTCCAATGCCAAACAAACCAAGACCAAGGGGGTGAGGGATGGGACGCGGGTGGGAGGGGGGGGGGTTACATTCATGATTACTTAAGAAGTGAAGGCGTAGCCAGGGGGGGCGTGAGGGTGCGGGCGGACTAGGGGTAGGGTGGAGTAGGGTTGCAAGGCGTGTGTTGGGCTGCTGCGCACCCACAGGTCCCCGCAGCAGCATGCGTATGTCCCCTGCCCCCTGCGCCCTCTTCCCTTCGCTGGCCTTGGCTCGGGCACGTGACCCCCCGCCCCCCCCCCCCCGGGCAGCCCCCCCCCTTCCCGAGAGCCCTACCAGCATGCGGCCTCCATGATGCGGTGGAAGGTCCACTGCGGCGGAGGAGGAGGGAGGGGCGGCAGGCGGCAGGAGGTGTGTGTGTGTGTGTGTGTGTGTGTGTGTGTGTGTGTGTGTGTGTGTGTGTGTGTGTGTGTGTGTGTGTGTGTGTGTGTGTGTTAAGGAGCACAAGGGAAAAACAAAGCGCAAAGGCAGTGTTGCGATGCAGAAACGCACGTGTGTGTGTGTGTGTGTACACGTGTATGTGTATGCCGGGTGTATTAGTAGCCTTCCCCGCTTCCTCCCTTCCCTTGCTGCCTGCCCCGCCCCCACCCGGCCCCCCCTGTGCGCACACTCACGTCCGCCTGCTCCGGCTGCAGGCCGCGCGCCTGCACAAGCCGCATCACGCACTCGCACTGCCGCCCGTATCCCACCGCGCAGCCCACAAACCACCAGGCGCCCCACTCCACCACCATGGCGGGAGGCCAGCCGGGAGGAGGCGGAGGCGGCGCACGGCCCGGAGCGCCGCCGCCCCCGCCGCCACCTCGCCCGGGCCCGCCGCCGCCGCCTCCGCCTCCGCCACCGCCTCCGCCGCCTCCGCCCCCTCCGCCCCCGCCAAAGCCCCCGGGGGCCCCGCCCGCCCATCCGGGCCCTGGCGCCTGCCCCTGCGGCTCTGCGGCGCCTGCGCCCCTGCCTGCAGCGACCCCGTTGCCGGCAGCGGCGGCGGGTGGCGCGCCTCCGCCGCCCGCCCCTGACGCCTGGTGCTGGTGCGGCCGCGGCCGCGGGTGCGGCTGCGGCTCCAAGCTGTTGCTGTTGCTGTTGCCGCTCATGGCCCTGGCCCTGCTGGCGAACACCTCGCCCGGCAGCCAGGCAGCGCCGGCAGCGGCAGCGGCAGCGGCAGGGGCAGGGGCGGGAGCAGGGGCAGGGGCGGGAGCGGCGGGCGCAGCGGCGGGGGTGGCGGGAGCGGCGGGCGCGGCGGCGGGAGCGGCGGCGGGTGTGGCGGCTGAGCAGGGCGACGGCAGGCCCCACGGCCCTGGCTGCATGGGCGGCTGCGGGTAGGGCTGCGGCACCCGCTGCTGCTGCTGCTGCGGCAGCGGCGGCGGTACTCCTGGCTTCATGCTTTCCGGCCGCGCCAGGAAAGCCGGCTGCGCCTGCCGCTGCTGCTGCTGTTGTTGTTGGTGTTCATTGTAGTGCTGCATTTGGCAGTTGTAATGCTGGTGCTGCTCGTGCTGGTGCTGCTGGTGCTGGTGCTGCTGGTGCTGGTGCTGCAGCAGGTGGTGGTGGTGGTGCGCCAGCGGGTCATGGCAGTAGCTGTGGCCTTGGTGGGGGTGCTGGTGCTGGTGGGGGTGTGAGTGGCTGTAGCTGTGGCTGCTATTGTGCGGGTGTTGGTGGTGAGCATGGCCGTACGAGCCCTGTGACCCAGAGCGCTGGGCGTGCTGCGCGTACTCAGGGTGGTGGTGACGGGGTTGGAGGTGTGGGTGTGGGTGGTGCGGGTCCTGCTGCGGCTGCGCGGCGGCCCCCTGCTGCCTCGGCGGCTGGTGGTGGTGGTGGGCTGCACTGGTCGCAATGGCCGCACTGGCCGCAGTGGCCACAGTGGCCGCAGTGGCCGCAGTGGCCGCACCAGCAATGGCTCCGCCAGTGGCATTTGCTGCTGCGCGGTCCTGGCCGATGGTGGCAGCGCTGCAGTCGCCGGCGCCGCTGCGGCGGGGCGCCGCCTGCTGCTGCTGCTGCTGCTGCTGCTGTAGGTGCGGCATCGCCTCCACCGCCACCTCCACCTCCTGCCTCGGGGGTGCCGGGCCGCCGCCGCCGCCGCCACTCGCGCCACTGCCGCTGGACGCGCGGCGCCACCCGGCGGACGGCGCCAGAGCCGCGCCCGGCGTTGCGGCCGCGGCTGCGTCGGCGTGGGCGCGGCCAGCAGCAGCAGGAGCAGGAGCAGCTGCGGTGAATGTGTGGGCCGCTGCTGCCGCGTCCGCTGCTACGCTGCCTGACGCTGTCACCGCCAGGGCGGGCGCCGCGGCTGGAAGCGGCGGCGCCGTTGTGGCCGTCTGTGGCGGCGGCGGCGGTGGTGGCGCAAGGGCCGGCTCCGACGCTCCTGCGCGCGCTGGCGCTGGCGCTGGCACTGGCGCTGGTGTCGGTGTGGGTGCGTTCTCAGGCGCCTCGGGTGCCTCGCCGTGCGGCTCATGTGGTGGTGCGGCGGCCGCCTCCACACAGGGCTCCGCGGGCGGTCGTGGCTGCGGCTGCCGCTGCCCGCCTTCCACGGCGTCGCACCCGCCACACGCACTGCCGCCTGCGCAGGCACTGCCGCGTGTGGGGCTGCCGCAGACCGCAGCTGCGCCGGCTCCGCTCCCCCCTGTTGCTGTCGCTGCCTCTGCCATATCGGTCGCGTGCGCCGCCGCAGCAGCGTCCGACACCCCTGCCACATGCCCCACCTCGGCCTCTGCCGGCGTCACCGCGGCGTCAGCAGGAGCGATTTCGCCCCTCCCTTCGCCTTCGCCGCCGCCAGCCGGAGCGTCATGCTGGCTGTCCCCGCGCGGCGGCCCCTGCCCACCCCCGCAGCCGCTCCCGCCTGCCTGCCCGTCACCGGCCGGCGCGCCGCTGCTGCCGTCGCTGCTGCCCGCAGTCCGCCGGCACCGCCCGCCCCCACCCCCAGCCGCCCCGCCACCGACGGCGCCGCTGACAGCCACGCCGGCCGGACCGTGCGGCCGCGCGGCGCCCAGGCTGCCTGAGGCGGGCCCCCTCTCCGCCCCCTGGGTGCTGAGCTGCAGGCTGGCACCCGAGCACGCGGCTGCCGGCAGCTCCGTCGCCGCTGCGCCCCCCGCCGCCG
Source organism: Chlamydomonas reinhardtii (assembly GCF_000002595.2). Taxonomy (NCBI): domain Eukaryota; kingdom Viridiplantae; phylum Chlorophyta; class Chlorophyceae; order Chlamydomonadales; family Chlamydomonadaceae; genus Chlamydomonas; species Chlamydomonas reinhardtii. The sequence continues at coordinate 145,591 of NC_057004.1, read as the reverse complement.
CCTCCAGCCCCGCCGCCTCCGCCAGCATCAGCGGCTCTGTGGCCCTGGAGTCGGCGGGCGAGGACAGCGCGTCCATACACGCCGCGGCAGTGGCGTGCGGCTCCGCAGCCCCCTGCGACGGCCCCGACTCGGCGGGCGCAGGCGCCACGCCCGGGCCTGCCGCCGCCGCCGCCTCCGGCGCCGCCTGCAACGCCCTCTCCTGCTGTTGCTGCTGCTGCTGCTGCCGTGCTTCTTGGTGTGACGCCTCGTCTGCCCCCGGCCCCCGCGTGTGCTCGGGCTCGCGCTCCGGCTCGTCCTGCGGTGCAGCGAGCTGCTGCCCAGCCTCAGCCACAGCGGCCGTCGCTGCAGCCGCCTGCGCCGCCGGCGCCATGTCGAGAGGGCACGTCGCGGCCTCGGATGCCGCTGAGGCTGCGGTGGTGGCAGCGGCGGCGGTTGCAGACAAGCCGGTGGCAGCCACAGCTTCTGCCGCTACTGCCTCTGCGGCTGCCGCCGCAAAGCCGGCAGCGCACGCCGCCTCCGCCTCCACCTCCGCCTCTGCCTCCACCTCCACCTCCGCCTCCGCCTCTGCCTCCGGCTCCGGCTCCGACTCCGGCTCCGGCTCCGGCTCCGCAGCTGCTGCTGCAGCCGCAGGGCCGGCACCACCGGCATGGCCATCAGCACCGGCACCAGCACTCGCACCGGCGCCGGCAACGCCCGCAATGCCCGGTACTTCTACCACTGAAACATTCGCCGCCGCAAGCACCGGTGGTGTCGCGGCGAAGGAAGGCGCAGGCGCGGGCTCGGCACCTGCGGGCTCGGCACCTGTGGGCTCGGCACCTGCGGGCCCGGCACCTGCGGGCTCGGCACCGGTGTGGTGGGAGGATGCGGCCGGCCGCTGCGGGTCGGCCGCATCATCAGCTGGTGCCACTGAACATGGGTCGCCTGCTGCTGCTGCTACTGCTATTACTACTGCTGCTGCTACTGCCGTCGGCGTGCCGGCCGCGTCAGGTGCTGGGACGGCCGCCGCTGGTGCGATGGCGACCTCCGTGGCTGCGGCTGTGGCACCGGTGCAGCTGCCCCGGTCCCCAGCCCCAGGCGGCTCTGCAGCGCCAGCCCGCGCCGCACCCGGCTCTTGCGGCCCAAACCACCGCGGCTGGGGCTGCGGCGCTGCCAGCGGTGAGGGCGGCTGTGACGTAGGAGGCTGCGGCAGGTGCCCGCTGGGCAGGTCCGGCTGCTCCTGCGCACGCTGCGGCACGGGCGTTGCCGCAGCGGCGGTGTCCGCTGCCGCCCCGGTTGAGGTGCCCGCCGCTGTGCCGCCGGATGGCTGCGGATGCACCTGCTGCTGCTGCTGCTGCTGCTGCTGCTGCTGCTGCCGGTCTTCTTCCTCCTCCTCCTGCTGCTGCTGCCGGTCCCACTGCTCCACAAGTGCAGGCGGCGCAGCAGTGGCGCCTGTCACGCGTGCAGCTCCCAGCGCCGCTGCCGGCAGCCCGTAAGGCGGCCCCAGACCCAACGGCGTCTTCAGCGCCGCCGCCAGCCCCGCTGCAACGTCCTTCAGGCCCGCCACCGCCGCGGCCAGGCCCTCTACGCCGGGCGTATGCGGCGCCGGCAGTGGCGGCGGCAACCGGGGCGGCGACTGTGGTGCCTGTGGCGACTGCGGCCGCTGCGGCTGCTGCCTCGCGGGCGCTTCCGCTGCCGCAGTGACGTCCGCAGCGGGGCCAGCGGCAGCCCCGGGCTGTGGCGCAGCGGGCCCCGCGGAGGCGGCAGTAGCGGCATGCGGCAGCCGCTCCACCCGGCCAAGTGCCGGCGCCGGCCCGGCCTGCTGGCCGCCCGGCCCGCCGGCCCGGCCCGGCCCCTGGTCCCGGTCCGCCTCCCGGCCCACCCCTTCCCCGCCCTCCTGCTGCTGCTGCCGCTCCGGCTCCGGGGTTGGAACTGGCTCCAGCTCCGGCTCTGGCTGCTCTGCCGAGCCCTCCTCTCCTGTGCTGTGCGAGTGCACCGCCTCCATTCGCACATCCACCTTCGCCTCCCCTGTGCTTGGACCCGCCCCTGCACATGCAGCCGCGCCGCCTAGGCCGCTGGAGTCCTCCTGCCGCCCATCCTGCCGCTCATCCTGCCGCCCATCCTGCCGCCCGTCCTCCTCTTGCTCACCCCCCTCGCGCTCTTGCTGCTCTTCCGTGTCGCCGGTCAGGTCCACTACCCCGCTCGCCGCTGGGCCCATCGCTGCCCCCGCCTCCGCCGCCCCCGCCTTCACCGGTGTCCCCTGCGCCACCTGCCGCTGCTGCGCCTGTGCCATGGGGCGCGGAGGCACAGCTGTTGGTGCCGGCTGCGCGCGCAGGCCCGCCGCCGCCCCCACTTGCATTTCCCCCGCACCGCTGGGGGGCGAGGAGGAGGGGGGCAAGGTGGCGGCAGCGGCAGGAGCGGCGGGTGCTTCCAGCCGCTGCCGCTTCGGCACGGGTGGCACGGCCTCAGCCTGACCCGCCGCGGCGACGCCAGCCCTGGACGGCGGCACTGCACGTGAGCCGGACCCCGCCGTCGCCGGCCCCGGTTGAGCAGCGGGCAGCGCAGCTACCTCGGCAGGAGCTGAAGCCAGACCCGCTGCAGCTGCAGCTGCACTGCCGCTGCCGCTAGAGCTGCCGCTGCCGCTGGATTTGTTGCCCTTGGCCTCACCAGTGGCAATGGCAGCAGCTGACGGACCGGCGGCAGCGGCAGCACCCGACTTCGCCTTCTTCGCCTTCTCCCGCTGGATGTGCTCCTGGGTCTGCTCCTGGCTGTGCGGGTGGTGCTTTGGCATCTTGATCTTGATCTTGATCTTGGTCTTGGCCTTCAGCCGATCGCCCGCACCCACGGCCCTGGGGCTGCCCGGGTGTGCCACCAGGCGGGATGGCGGGCGAGGGGCGGGCAGCGCGCCGGCCGCCGGCGCCGACGCCGCCGCTGCCGGCGCTGGCGCTGGTGGCGCTGGTACTGGCGCTGGTGCTGGTGCTGGTGCTGGCCCCGGCGCTGGCGCCGGCACTGGTGTTGGTGCTGGCGCCGGTGCCGGCGCCGGCGCAGGTGGCGTTGGTACTGGCGCTGGCGCTGGTGCTGGCGCTGGCGCTGGCGCCGGCGCTAGTGCTGGCGCAGGTACTGGCGCTGGTGCTGGAGCTTTGGCCTTGAGGCGCTTGTGTTTCTTCGACGCGCCCGGCGATGTGACCACACCCGCGCCCGTCGCTGCACCCCCAGCCGCACCCGCGCCCCCAGCCGCAGCCGCAGCCGCCGCACCGCCGCCCGCAGCTGCAGGCGCTGTCTTGGCCGTCACTGTGGGCGGCTGCAGTGGCGGCCGCGAGGGCGCGGGGGCCAGGGCCGCCGGCCCAGCGCTGGCGGCTGGCGCTGCTGGTGCTGTTGGTGCTGTTGGTGCTGTTGGTGCTGTTGGTGCTGGAGCTTTGGCCAACGGAGTACCAGCGCCAGCGCCAGCGCCGGCTCCAGCTCCCTTTGCCGCGCCCGGCGCAGTGGCACCTGCCCCCGCCGGCGCCTGGTCCTGCTGCCCCGCCTGCGCTTGCTCCCGCTTGCCGCCCTCCTTCTGCCGCTTCTTTGCCTGACTGCCGTCCTCCAGCCCGCCCTCCAGGCCGCCCTCCTGGCAGCCGCGACTGCTGCCCGCCGGCGACGGCCCACACGCGCGTGACGGCGCTGCCGCTGCCGCCGCTGGGCTCGCCGCCGCCGCCCCCAGGCTCACTGCCGCCCCTGCCTCCGCCGCCGCACTCTTGGCGGCTCGGGCGGCGTGTCGCTCCGCTGCCTTGAACGCGGCCAGCAGCGGCGGCAGGCGCGCGGCCTGGCCGGGTCTGGGCGGGCGGTCGGCCACGTTGAGGAAGCAGGCGCCCAGAGCCACCTCGCTCTCATGGTTGTCCTGGTACAGCAGCTGTGGGCGCGCGCGCGCGTGTGTGTGTGCCGGGAATGTACATGTGTGGCTAGAGAATGGAAGGAAGGAAACAAGCAGGACAGTGTATGCGATGCGTGCGTGCGTGTTTATGTTAGTGTACTCCTGCCGGGGACGTTACACGCACGCCCTTGTTCCGCACGCCCAGGCATCCGCACGCCATACCCCCAAGCACCTGCACCCACGCCCGGCCCACACCGCTGCCTCCTCCACATGCCCACAAGCTCACTCGCCCACACCCACGCCCGCCCATCCACGCCCGGCCCACCTTGACGGTGCCCGTACTCCAGTCCAGCCCGGTGACGGTGCCGCCGTACCAGGTGCCGTACTCCAGCTCCTCCTCGCGCCCCAGCGCCCACTGGTCGTCGCGCTGGTATGGGGTGTTCCACCACAGCACCTGAGCGCGGCAGGCGGGGTGGGAGGGGGTTTACATTCATGACTAGTTAAGGAAGCGGTAGACGGTAGACCATCTTGCGGAACATCAAGCGCTACCGACGATGTCGACCAGCTCCCGGCTCCAGCTCGAGCTCCAGTTCGGGGTGCGGGCGGGGGAACAATCATGATCATTTAAGACGAAGCGAAGGTGTAGCTACATTGTTACAGCAGCCGCATCGGTACCGATGACCATGCAGTCCAGCAGCCAGCTCCAGCGCGATAAACCTCCGAAGGCTGCTACTCTCCCATGTGCCCTAAGCAACGGACTCTATAGAGCTTGATCTTGATTGGGGTGGGCGGTGGGCGGTTGGGGTAGCCGCCAAGGACGGGGAGGGGGGGGCCCAGCCATGACTGGTTGGCCGACGGCAGTGACGAACAGGGGCAGGGATGGGGGCAGCACGGCAGGCAGCTAGGGGGGCAGCGGGCGGGTGTAGGCGGACACCGCTCTCCTGACCTGGCCCGACCCCGACCCGACCCGGCCCCGCTTGCCTTTACTGGGCCCGCACCTCACGTCGCCTCACCTCACCTCACCTCACTTCCGGCCGTGGCACAGACCTGCTATGCTCCTTCCCGCAGCCAACCCCTCCGCCCACCCCTCCGCCCACCGTTCCGCCCGCCGCCCGCATCCCCTGCCCACCTGCACAAACGCCCCCTTGAGCGGGTTCTGCCCGGCGTCCGGCCCCGACACGTAGCGGCGCAGGAAGCTGCGCGCCCAGTCCAGGTAGGACACCTGTGTGTGCGTATGTGTGTGTGGGCGGGCGTGTTTGTTTGACAACGAAGCAAGTATGTGTGTGCGGGGGGGTTAGTTCATTCCAGAACCCTAAGTAAGCCAACCGAGTGAACCCAAACCCGCCAGCCCCACCGGGTTACATTCATAATTTAGCTACTGACATGGTTGACGGTAGGCAATCTGGGGGGGTGCGCGCGCGCGGGTGCAGGGCACGCGGTTGTCGGGGCAGGGCACGGCGTGCCCCAGCACGTGCGCGGCTGCAGGCTGTGGACGCCCCCTCAGGGCGCCGGGCCGCACCAGGCCTCCGCGCTGCGCCACAAGCGCCGCGGCCCCCCACGACCCCGGCCCCACACCTGGAGCCCCCACGCCACACCCACGCGCACGCCGCCGCACCTTGACCAGGCCATCGCCGGCGCCATCCTCTCCAGCGGGCCTGACCTGACCGTGTCCCCCCGACCCCGCCGACCCCGCCGCCTCCAGGGTGGCCTCCCACTGCCAGCGCGGCAGCAGCACGTGCACGGCGCGCTTCACCAGCACGTCCGCGGCGCGCGCCGCCTGGGCCTGCAGCGCCGGGTCCTGCGTGTCCAGCGGGCGCAGCGCCTCCGGCTCCCGCCAGGCGTCGCGCGAGGTGCGCCGTGCGCCTCCGCTGGCGGAGGTGTGGCAGTGCACGTACCAGTCCTGGCGGGTGGAGGGGTGGGCACACGGGTGGAGTGCGTCCGGGTGGGTTGAGGCGCCGGCGCTGCACGCAGGCGGGGTGGTGGGTGGCCCCAGCCACCCGGCCCCATGTGCGCACACGCACACGTACATGCACACACTCACGTACACGCGCGCACACAGCCATGCATGTTTCCTTCCTCGTGCTCCCTAACACACACACGCACACACACACACACACACACACACACACACACACACACACACACACACACACACACACACACACACACACACATGCGCACGCACATGCATCGCATACACTGTCCTACGCGTAATTTTTTCCTTGTGCTCTTTAACACATGCGCACGCACATGCACACACGCACACACACGCGCGCACACACAGCCCCAGCTCTTCTCCTGATCTCTAACACGCGCACACGCACATGCACACACCGGACCGGCGTTTGGGCATCTCTTCTTTCGTTTATGTTCATCAGCACAGCCCCACAGCCCCACAGCCCCACAGCGCCACAGCGCCACAGCCCCACAGCGCCACGCACCTCTAGGCAGAAGAAAGGCCCCTTCCCGGGCGGCCGCTTCTGGCGCCGCGGCTTCTTCGTCTCGCGCGCCCCCCGCGCGTATTCCAGTTGGGCCTCCCGCCCCGCGGCGCAGGCAGCGCACTTGCACTCCTGCATGGGGGCGCGCGTGCAGGCGAGCATGTGTCACGCATGTCGCCTGCACCCGCCCCGCACCCGCCCGGCACCCAGGCTGACGGCGCCATGTCTGCACGCAGCCGCCTGTTGTCGGCCTGCCTGCCTGCCTGCCTGCCTGCCTGCCCGTGCGCGCCCACCTGGGGCCAACTGCGGTGCGACATGCGGCCCCGGCGCTCACCGCCGTACGGGGGCCTTGCCCCTCGGCACCCACCCACTCGGACGCACTTGCGGCTTGTTTGTACCCATACTCAACCCCCGCCCCACCGCCCCACCCACCACGAACACGGAGAGCGAATGCGACGAGTGCCCGCCCAGCAGCTGCCCCCGCACGCTGTTGCAGAGCAGCGCCGGCGCGGGCTGAGGCAGGTGCCGCGCGGCTGCCTGCACCAGCGTGACCCTGGTAGGAGGGGGCAGCGGGAGTTTGGGGTCTGGCAGGAGTGGCGCAGAGGGGTCGAAGTGGGTGGCGTTGCAAATGAGAGCAGTAAGGACTGGGTGCCTCTGGAAACCTCCAGCAGCTGCAACGCCTGAACAGCCACCTACCAGCCATCCCACTGCGTGAAGCGGTCGCCCTGTGGGGCCGGGGCAACCAGCGGCGGAGGGCCAGGGGGCTCTCAAGGCAGAGGACACGGCGTAAGGCCCACTCAAGCCCGCACGGGCCGGGAAAGCCGAACGGCTTCATACGCGCCGCTGACGCCCCTTGTGGCCTCTAGATCGCCTCCCTGCATAATATAGCCTGACTTACGCCGTCGCTCCCCTTCGGCGGGTCCTCGCGCTTCCTTTTCTTGCTTGACATTCTTCAGGCAGGCCCTCCTTGCGGTTGTGGATTAGTTCATCACATTATTGCACCTAATCATAGCCTAGCTGGCGCTTGGGAGGTTCGGTTAGCAAGTCCCTGGCTCGGTTTTGCCAGTTCAACCTTCAAAGTGCAGGGCAGTCAGCGCGTCCAATCTTACAAAACAGCACAGCGCTTCTTGGATTGAGGAATCGGTGCTCGGCTTGGCCGCAAGCCGAACCCCCCTGCATGGACGCTAACCGTGTCTCGGGGTTTGCAACATCTCCAGCTTTTAAACCTTATTACTGTACTGCGATATTTGTGTGGAACTTTGTAGTTGCTGTGCGAGGTATACTGTATCATTTACATACGGAGAACACTTGCGCCATGTCCAATGCCAACGCGTTCTCGCTGCTGACTGGGGCAGAGGCCCAGCTGAATAAGAAGAAGAAGAACAAGAAGCCCGCCCAGGCGAATGGAGCGGCCCCTGCTGCGCCCGCTTCTTCCCAGCCCGCTGCAGCGCCCGCGCCCGTCGCGGCCCCGACGCCGTCCCTCCCGCCGAGTGACCTGGTCGTAGGCGTGAACGAGGCCTGCGCTATATTCGAGCGGGCAGCTCGTGAGGCTAAGTCTTCTTCAGACAAGGTTAAGCTCTGGAAGGAGTGGACGCGCCTGGTGCGTGGCCAAAGTGGGCAGATCGGTCGTTAGGGAAGCTCACTCGGCACAGTTCTGGTCGCGCCGATCGCTGCAGCGATAAACGTCTGTACTTGTGGTGGCAATTTGCAACACCGCCTGGCCTTTGCTGGGCTCGGGCTAGGGACACGTCCCGGCATGCTGCAGCTGGGTTGCCTGGGCTGAATGCCCTTTCCTCGACCTGTTTGCGTAGGCGAACGATAAGGCTTCCAAGCTCAAGTATGCGGATGCTGACGGCGTCAGCCTGGACTTCAAGCAGGTAGAATAGGAAGGCCTAAGTTGCTACTTCCGTGCGCTCTGGAGTGGGGCACAGACTGCATCAGGCAGAAGGGACCAAAGCATGTCAGCTGGTTTCTTCAGCTGCTGCTGCAGATATCCCGGAAAGAGGGGCCTTGTGCTGCGAGAGATCCCTTGCCATGCACATGCCCTTGACGACGCCGACGAAAGCGTTTTTTTGTCGACGGCCGCAGGTTATCCTGCGCTGCAAGGCGCTTGAGATATGCGCGGCGGGCTGCATCGGCTCGCCGCTGTCCGCGGACAAGGAGGGCGTGCTGGCGCAGATGCTGGCGTCCTTCCTGCCCAACGACAACGGCGCCTGCAACGGGCTGGCCAACCTGCTGGTGCGCCTGTCCACCACGCTGGCCGACGACGCCCCGGACACGCACGGCGCCGCACAGCGCACCGTCACCAACGTGGTGCAGGCGCTGAAGGCCGCCGCCAACCAGGACCCCGCGGAGCTGGAGGCCGCCAACCCGGTGGCCAGCTGGCTCAGCCGGGTCAACACGCTGGACAAGGAGATTGGCCGTCAGCAGGCGCTGCTGCAGAAGCTGGGCGCGGCCAACAAGGGTGTCGTCACCCGGTGCGTGGCCAGGCGTGGGTTGGGCGAGTGAGCGGGCGCAGTGCCAGCGCCGGAGCTATGGCAGAAGCAGGCACAGTGGCCCGAGAGGGGCCGGGGCGTCTCTTGAAGGCTAGCTGGGTGCATTTTGCAATGGCGATTGATTGCAACTGATTGCCCCCATGCCGTGATAGTCGGCTTACCTGGCCCGCCTGCCTACCTGCCTGTGCCTCTGCCCACCCGCGCAGCGAGACCGCCAACGTGGCGCGGCACCTGGTGAAGCTGCAGGAGGAGAAGTTTGACATGCTGCAGCCCGAGGCCATCCCCGCGGCCCGCGCGCCCAGCGGCGTGCTGGGCGCCTGCCTGCGCTCCGTGGACGAGCTCAAGGCCGTCATCGCAGGCCACCTCAAGGTGCGCGGGGGTGTGGGGGAGCGCGCGGCATAAGGGCTGTGGGCGGAGGCGAGGTGAGGGGACAGCACCGCGGGGTCTGGGCTGCAAACTCCAGGAGTACAGAGCGGGGTATATGCTGAGCTGCCCGGCAGGGCGCGCGAATGACGCCCTTGACTTCCCCCTGCACCCCGGGCCGCGCCCTGTAGGAGGCGGAGTCCAAGTCGTCGGGCGCGCCTGCGCTGGACCCGGCTTCCCGCGCGGCGCAGGCGGCCGGCTACAAGCGCGAGGAGGAGATCCTCACGGCGCAGGCGGCTCAGGTGCGGGCCGCGAAGAAAAGGGGGCTGTAGAGAAGGGCGGCTGGAAATTGAGGAGAGGCATGTGCAGCCGGCACAGGGCCCAAGCCGTACTGGTTTGCCGGGCCTGGTATGGAGCATGTAAGTCTCGGACAAGGCCCTGAAGCGCCTCCGCCTGCCCCTGCCTTGTGACCCCGGGCAGGTGTCGAGCCAGATCCGCACCCTGGAGGCGCAGCTGCAGTCGCTGCGCGCCCAGGCGGCGGAGATCGACGAGAAGCGCCAGGCGCTGGGTGCGCGCCAGCGCTCCACGTGGGAGAGCGGCAGCGGCGCGGGCAAGAAGGTGCGAGGGGGCGCAGGCTGGGGAGCTCATCGGCCGTGGCCACACAGGCACCGATGGGTCACGCCTCTGGTACCCTGAATGCTGAGATGTCGCCTGCACGGGGAGGCTTGATTGGAGAGTGGACATCTGGTGACGGCTTAGCCGAGCAAGCAAGTCGTGCGTACTCACACCTGGCTGCTGTTTTACGTGTCGTGCAGGCGGCCCCAGCTGCTGCCTCGCTGACGCCGGCGCACTACCGCGAGGCGCTGCACCTGGCGGAGGGCCTGGCGGGCCTGGCCGACCCGCGCCGCTCCGCCTCGGCCAGCCCTGAGCAGGTGCTGGCGGTGCAGACGTCGCAGGTGAACAGCCCGGTGGACTACGTGGCAGCGGCGGAGGCGATGCTGGGCGTGGCGCTGTCGGCGCTGGGCGAGGTGCCGGCCAAGCTGGCGTTCTGCCGGCAGCGCATGTCGCAGGCGTCCAAGCTGGCGCAGCTGGGCGCGGTGGCGGGCAAGATCCTGGAGGACAGCAAGTGGGTGCGCGGGAGGAGAGGGGGAAGGGGCGGGAGGAGTAGCGGCTTGGGATGGCGGGGAAGTACGTGTGCGTGCGGGTCTACGTACTGGGCGCGGATGATGTGACATGAAAGGAGTCGCGTACCCAGGGGGGGCGAGTGTAGCACACTCCCAGCGAAGGTCACGTGGGTATTGACAGCATGTGCGCAGATGTGTGCGGGAGGGCTGCTAGGAGCGTCCGTCGGTGGATTACTATCCTCGCCACCGCCGCCGCCTGCTCCTCACCTTCATGCTCTGCGCTACCCGCACCACAGGCGCCAGTCGGAGGAGGCGGAGAAGCTGATGGCGGACACGCTGCGGCTGGCGGAGGAGCTGGTCAGCACCGCCACCACGGTGAGGCAGCTGGGCGGGGGTAGGGGTAGGGGCGGGTACAGCGGCGCATCTGGGGCAGCGGCTGCAGAGACACCGTTGGCAAACAGGGGAGGTATGTTGGCGTGGTGCCGCTGGTAGCTTGAGCAGCTGTACCGCCGCGTGCGCTCCTCTGTTGCGTCCTGACGCGCCCCTTCCCCCACGAACTGGGCCCGCCCAGGTGCGCGCCGACTCGCACAAGCGCTACGACGCCATGGCGCGTTTCAACCCCGAGAAGGCCTCGGTGGTGGCGGCGCACATTCGCAACATCGACGCCCTGAGCGCGCAGGTGCAGCAGCAGTACGCGGTGGTTCAGGCCTCCGCCAACGGCACCGCGCCGCCGCCCGCCGCGCCCGTGCCCGCCGTGGTGCCGGTTGTCTCCTCCGTGCCCGCCGCCGCGGCCTACGCGCCGGCGGCCCCCGCCTCCGGCGCTCGTGCGCCAGCGGCCAATGGCGGCGCTGCCGCTACGCCCGCGCCGGCTGCTGCTGCGCCGGCTCCCCGCCCCGCCGCGCCCGCGCGGACGTGGGGCAAGATGGAGGTGGTGACGCCGGTGTCGCTGGGCGACTCGTCGCTGCCCACGCCAGCGGAGGCGTTCAAGGGCGGCCCCTCCACGTCAGCCGCCGCTACTGACGCCGACGGCTTCAAGGCTGCCGCCGCCAAGAAGAACAACCGCCGCAAGGCCTAAGCCTGCCAGCCACACGGCGGGCGGGTGGCGGCGGGCGGCTGCAGCTGTGTGGAACGCAGCCAAGGAGCGGCACCGGGTGTGCTGCACGCCAACCAGACAGCGGCCGTCATGACTTTGTGACGGGACCGGTCGCTCCACAGGACTGGGGGCGACTGCTGCTGGCCTGGCCGGCTGATTGCTTGGGGCAAGGCATGCGACAGCGCGGACCAGGTGAACCAGTATGGCCGCCGCGAGAGCATGGGCCTCAAAAGCTGTGCGGGACGAGGGAGGGCGCGGGGCCTCTGTTGGCCTGCGACTTGCATTGGGAGCGCGCCTAAAGGCGCTGCGAGATGCTCCCCACGGGAAAGTAGATGATAGGGATGTGACGCGGACACGGCTGTCACAAGCGGCTGGATAGTACACTAGGTGTTAGGCTCTTCGGGACGGTGCTTGTCGTGTCTGTGTACACTGAATATGTTGCGGTGTCGGTGTTGGTGCCATCTCGGGTCCTCTAATGGTGTGACGCAGCGAGCGAGGCAGCGAGCGGAGACTGACGGCTGGGACTGAACAGGCGCGCGCCCATTGAGAGGCGTGGCGCTCTGGCTGGTGATGGCGGTACGCGGTTGCCTGCAGTGTGCACAAACCGTACCAGACGGAGGCAACCAGGGAGGCAACCCTCCTGGACAAAATTGACTTGTTACAGTTTGTGATCGGTGGATGATGCCTCACAGCCTCGGTGTCGTGCATCCTGGCCTACATGTGAGACGACAAGGAGGCCCGGTCCGATGGGACTCATCCCTACTCATCCGCGTGGCGCACAGCAAAGGAAGGCCGGGCCCCAGCCCGCCTGTAACCCGCCGTACAGCACCCAAGCTGTGTAGCCCAAGCGGTACAGCGCCACGTAGGCCCATTCACCCGCTGAAGTTCTCAAGCGCTCGAGGGCACCGTACAGGGGATGGACATGCATGCACAGCTAGCGCGTCCCACAGTCATCCGACAAGGCCGCAAGGGTTAAGGATGCGGATTACAATTGAAGGGACAGCCCGACAAGCGGGGGCACGCCGTACCCACGCCGCGAAGGGCCATCTGCGACCCAGAGAAACAACACCCGCCCCCTGGTTGGCTGCCGACCTTCATAGTGTTACGCACATGAGTCGAAGCCAAGCCGAAGCCCGCCAAAGCCCCACCGCCACGTAACACCCCTCATCTCGTTTAGGTCTTTTGGCGGCAGCACCAACGCACAACAAGGCGCGACAGGCCAGAGGTCTGCCGACATCCCCATCAAACGCAAGCACCACACATTTTCTCGTCGGCGTCACAGACGCGCAATGTCTTGGCCCGGAGGCCCATGTCCGGAAACGTCGGTGCCGAGGCACCACAAAGGGAAACCGAGCCGGAAACTGACCAAACCACCAGTACACCACAACACCTCGCCACGGGCACACCGCCCTCCACCCGCCCCACCAGCGAACTAGACCGACCCATCAAACAGGCACGCGCGCGCCCGGAGGCGAACAGGAGCACCAGCCGCCCGGGCGCCCGGGCAACAGCCGCCCGGGCACTCACAACCCGACACCCGGGACTACCCGACCAGCGTCACCTGATGCCTAACGGTCCCTGAACCGCCATGCTACGAACGGCACCCGCAACCTAACTATCTGCTGAGCCAGCAAGGCCGCCGGTGGAGACGACGGCGGGCCAGGCGGCACGAGGAGAGGCGCCGAGGAGCACCACGGAACATCGAAGCTTGCGCCGGGCCACGAGCGACCACCAGGGCCACCCGTAACCTGCACACACGAAACCAAAAAGCGACCACAGAGCAGAACGAGCGCGGCCGGCCACCCAGACGCGGCCAGCCGCCACAGAACGCGCGATGCCGAAAACAGGGCGCGACGCACCCACCCAAGGCCGAAGCCATCCAAACCAAGTCGTAACCAAGTCGTAAAGCCTCACAGAGCCCGCAAAAGGCTACAAAAAGTTAGTAACGAAAGCCAAAGCCGCCAACGAAAATGTTGTGCGCTTCCTCACGAGCCGAGGCTCGTAAGGCTAGGGGCTGAGCCCTAGAGGCTTGTGTGTCTGAAATCTTATCTCTGGATTGTTATGGCGTCACCTGCGCTGTCTTGCTCCACAGGGATAAGGGGCGAATTTTCGGGGGGGGGGGGGGGGCAGCTGTGAACCTCTGTGAACTGTCTGCTGAGCTGTCGGCGTCTGTCTTTCTTTCTGTCGTTGCGCAATTGCACTCTGCACATACGTTACAAACACGCCATATAACACACGGCACAAACACCACTGCTCTGCCTTTAAGCCCTCTCGTGAGAACTGCGACCTGAACTGCGACACGACACAATGCGCATTCTTCTTAGCCTAGTGCTAGCCTGCATGGAGCCCTTTCACCGACCATGCTTGTCTAAAATGTAGTGGAGATGGGTAAAGTGACTGCTGCGGCAAGGGAGAAGCTCGAGCGTCTGCGAGTTCAGGGCCGAGATGGCGCGAACCAGAAGGAGGTGTTTATCTGCTGGTGAGGGCGATCTTCAGCCAATGCTTCTGCAACAAGGATATCATAACGAATGACAATCCTTGTAGGGATATCGAGAACGCGCGGCCGCCCCTTTCCCTACCCGTCGCTGTCGTGGAGAGGTGAGCTTCCGGACCGCAATATTTCGGGCCCGAGCCTCAACACACCAGCCAAATTTCCCAGGCAGACCCAATTGACAACCCCTGCGCCATCCCCCTCCCGCCCCTCCCCCGGGCTCCGCCAGGGCCATCACCAACGCCTTCCAGTACCTCCAGCGCCGCAAGCGGGCCGGCTTCGTCGCCTCCGTGAGCTCCATTTCGCTCAGGGACCTGGTGCGGACCTACGGCCAGTGGCAGGTCGACTACCTGGTGGGGGCGGTGGAGACGGTGCTGGCGCCGGGAGGGACCAAGAGCGGCTCCACGGACGCCAAGCTGCTGCAGGTGCGGCGCGGTTTTGCACCCTGTGGCCTGTTGCCAGCAGGGAGGAGTTGACGCCAGTAGTTTTGCCCTGGATGCACACGCTACTGGGACACGACAGTGCCCATGTGTGTGCCCATTCCGCACACGATGAATACCCATCCCCAATGCCTCCCGACACCTGCCCGCCTGGGCCCCACAGCGCGTCAACGCCTTCATCCAGGCCCAGTCCGCCTCCGGCGCCGCGCCCCGCAGCGTGCTGGTGCTGCTGACCGGCGACGACGATTTCACGGCCGCGGCGCGCGCGGCGCTGGACGCCGGCATGGAGCTAGAGCTGCTGCACCCGGGCGTGAGGCACACCAGCGGCAGGCTGCTGTGAGTGTCTGGTTTCCGGTGCAGCCCGGTGTGCCTTTGCGAGTTTGCGGTGTGCAGTGCAGTGCTGTGTCGTCAGGGCTGTTGTGCGAGAGGCTGGGAACGCAGTCGCACCGTGCATACGTGATGCCCCTCTGCCCTCCTCTCTGCCCTCCTCTCTGCCCTCCTCTCTGCCCTCCGCAGCTCCGCGGTGACGGGCCGCGCCAACGCCTGGCACGCCGACTTCCACGACTTCCTGGAGTACTGGACCACCAGCAGCACAACCGCCAGGGAGGCGCTGGGGGCGCCGCCCGCACCCGCCGCCTGTGCTGCCGGCCTGCCGGGCAGTGACAGCGCAGACAGCGACAAACTCCAGGAGGAGCTGCGGGCGCGGCTGGGACCACCAGGGGGGAGCGGGCAGGCGGCGCAGGTGCAGGCGGAGGCTGCAGGCGGCAGTGGAAGCGGCAGCGGCGGTGGCCGCAAGCGGAGGCGCCCGGCTGACGACAGCGACTGCGAGGGGGCCGCGGCGGCGGGGCACAGCGGCAGCGCCACCGAACCTGCTGCTCCTGCGGCTGTTGAGGCGGAGCCCGAGCCCGGGGCCGAGTCGAGCGGCGGCGGTGGCGGCCTGGCGCCGGCCTGCTTCCGCCTGCGGCTAAGCCGGCTGCGGCCTGTGCGGCGGGCGGCGGACCCGGGTCGGGCGCTGGCGGCTGCGGGCGACTGGCTGGAGCAGCAGCGGCGCAGCGGTGGTGACGTGTACCGCGGCCTTGTGAAGCTGTGAGTTAGGGGGGACGGAGAGGGCGGGCCGGTGGGTGTAGTGCACGGTGGCGGGGGTAGTGATGGTCCTGCAGCTGAGCAGCTGGCCGTTTGCCGGTCATGTGCGGGAGTATGTGGGCTGAGTGGACATTCCGCAGGCACCTGTCGGCGCACTGTCTGGGCGCACCGTCTCGCCCCGCCTGTCCTCGAGATGCTTGGGCGCAAAGTTGGTTAGATCGCAAGCACTGACTAACCCAACCCGCCTACCCCTGCACTGTTCCGGATTCGGACCACGCCCCACCCCCAACCCCCCACAGCGCCGGCGAGTGCGGCTGCCAGCTGGCCATGGGCAGCAGCGCCAGCGCCCGCAGCACCAGCGGTCTGGCCGGTCTGGGTCGGGACTGCTGGCTGCGGCTCAGCTGCGGCCACGACGTGGGCGAGGACGCGGAGCACTGCCGCCGCGTCGCCAAGCGGGCGTGGCACCGCTTGCGGCAGGAGCTGGAGGGGGCGCTGGCGCAGCAGGCGGTGCTCGCGCTGGGGCGCGGCACGGAGCCGACAGCGGTGGCGGGAGCGGGGGCGGCAGGGCCGGCGGGGGCGGCAGCGGTGGATGTGGCAGTTGCAGGGACATCAGGGGCCCCAAAGACTGCTCCTGCTGCCGTACAGCACGTGCAGCTGTACCTCGCCAGCCTCCCAGCGGTGTTGGGCGCGGCAGACCGGGCGGCGGCCCTGCAGGCTATGGGCGACTGGCTGCAACACCAGAAGGCCCGTCGCACGGCGTGCTATAAAGGCCTGTGCCGCATGTAAGGTCAGGGCATTGCGAGCCACAAGCAAAGCCGCCTAACGGTTGGGCACTGTAGTATCCCGCACTTTTAACTTACCTCACCCGATGATCTGCTGCAGGACCGCCGGCCGGGGCTGCACGCTGGAGGTGCCCTGCAGCCACGGATCAGGTCTCCACCAGGCTGCCACGGCGTCCATCATCCTTCGCTTGCAGCCCGGCAGCAGCCGTAACCCGGTGATTGCGCTGACGGCCGCCCTCGAGCGCCTGCGGGGAGCACTGAGCCAGGCCTGGTCCGGGGCAGTTCAGGCGGCCGAGAGGCTACAGGCGGCGCGCGCCAGGACGGGGCCAGGAGCGGGGACAGGCACGGCAGCCCGCAGCAGAACCCCGCGCATGCTCGTTGGAAGGGCAGCCGCTGGCAATCAACTGCCTCCGCGTGCGCCACCGGTGCCGCCTGGCTCCAGTCTGGAGGTCCCACAGGCGGCAGCGGCGAGTACGAGAGCGGGTCCGGCAAAGCCGAATGGCTCCGGTCCTGGCCGGATCATGTTTGTGCGTTTGGCCAGCATTGAGGGCGTCATGGACATGCCGCTGTCGCAGCGCGTTAGGGCCGTGCGGCTCTTCTCTGACTGGTTGCAGTTACAAGTGGCCCGCCATGCCCAATGCTACCTGCAGCTGTGCAATGCGTAAGTTTCACCAAGGGGTACCGTACACGCGTTTCTCGTCCATGGGCAAACGTGTTTGAATGCGTGCCACCATTAAGAAGCCGTGTAGACACCACTCAACCTAAATTCATCACCGTCACGCAAAAGCCACGTTGCAACAACCGCGCCCGATCCCTGACCGTCCCTGACGCGTGCGCAACCTGCTGCGTCACACAGGGTCGACCAGTGGGGCTACCGGCTGGTGGTTCCCACCTGTGGCGGCTGCGGCCAGCAGGACACACCAGCCCTCATTCTCTCCCTCAAGCGCGATGTGCCCAACCCTGAGTGCACGCTGGGTACCGCCAGTGAGCGCCTCCAGGAGGCTCTGAACACGTTGTGGCAGCACTGGCGGCAGTCCAAGGACTGCGCCAAGGAGACGAGCACGCCAGCGGAGGCCTTCACGTCAGCCGGCGCCGCCGACAACCTCCCCGCGGGGCTGGAGGCGCGGCTGGCACCAGGGTCGCTGGGCAAGGCGGTGGCCGCAGGTGGCGGTGGCCGGAAGCGGAGGCGCCTGGCTGACGACAGCGACTGCGAGGGGGCCGCGGCGGTGGGGCACAGCGGCAGCGCCACCGAACCTGCTGCTCCTGCGGCTGCTGAGGCGGAGCCCGAGCCCGGGGCCGAGTCGAGCGGCGGCGGTGGCGGCCTGGCGCCGGCCTGCTTCCGCCTGCGGCTAAGCCGGCTGCGGCCTGTGCGGCGGGCGGCGGACCTGGGTCGGGCGCTGGCGGCTGCGGGCGACTGGCTGGAGCGGCAGCGGCGCAGCGGTGGTGACGTGTACCGCGGCCTTGTGAAGCTGTGAGCTGGGGGGGGGGGGTTGGGTAGGCCGGTCGGGTGTAGCGCACGGTGGGGGGGGGGGGGTAGTGATGGTCCTGCAGCTGAGCAGCTGGCCGTTTGCCAGCCATGTGCGGGAGCATGTTGGCTCAGTGGACACTCCTCAGGCACCTGTCGGCGCACCGTCTCTCCCCGCCTGTTCTCGAGATGCTTGGGCGCAAAGTTGGTTAGATCGCAAGCACTGACAAACCCAGCCCGCCTACCCCTGCACTGTTCCGGATTCGGACCACGCCCCACCCCCAACCCCCCACAGCGCCGGCGAGTGCGGCTGCCAGCTGGCCATAGGCAGCAGCGCCAGCGCCCGCAGCACCAGCGGTCTGGCCGGTCTGGGTCGGGACTGCTGGCTGCGGCTCAGCTGCGGCCACGACGTGGGCGAGGACGCGGAGCACTGCCGCCACATCGCCAAGCGGGCGTGGCACCGCTTGCGGCAGGAGCTAGAGGGGGCGCTGGCGCAGCAGGCGGTGCTCGCGCTGGGGCGCGGCACGGAGCCGACAGCGGTGGCGGGAGCGGGGGCGGCAGGGCCGGCGGGGGCGGCAGGGCCGGCGGGGGCGGCAGCGGTGGATGTGGCAGTTGCAGGGACATCAGGGGCCCCAAAGACTGCTCCTGCTGCCGTACAGCACGTGCAGCTGTACCTCGCCAGCCTCCCAGCGGTGTTGGGCGCGGCAGACCGGGCGGCGGCCCTGCAGGCTATGGGCGACTGGCTGCAACACCAGAAGGCCCGTCGCACGGCGTGCTATGAAGGCCTGTGCCGCATGTAAGGCCAGGGCATTGCAAGCCACAAGCAATGCCGCTTGACGATTGGGCAAGGTTCGTAGGCCCCGTGGCGTTGCTGAAACTTAAACTCCGGAAACATCCCGATGCCGCGCCGCAGGGTCGCTGACCGGGGCTGCAAGCTGGAGGTGCCCTGCTTCCGCAAGTCCGCTTTCTGCCGGCCTGTCGTGTCCTATGTCACCCTCGAGTGTGTGGCCAGCGGGCAGGTCCCGGAGACTGCGCTGGCGACCGCACTCGCGGACCTGCGGGAAGCGCTGAGCGGAGCGGGAGGGGCCATGGCGGCGGGTCCGGGCTAAGGGTATGGGGCCCATGGTAAGGGGCGGGTTGGCGTAGTCCGGTTGTGTGCAGTATGACTAATCAACTGGCGGACAACGTTTGTTACAATCACATCGCCTGACTGATGCAGTTATATGATGTAGCAACTGTCGCTGGTGGGTGGTTTTGTATGCAGGTAGTGATAATCCAATTGGTGACGGGGGGATCGCGCGGCGCGGAGGAGCAGGATGTGCCGTGGATAATGACGAGTGCCGACGACAGACAGTTGGCTGCTACATGCACCACGGCCTGGTCATCTTCTCCTGGTCTCGGAGTTAACCGGGGCCCTTGCCCCCCTCCCTCGTCCAGGCGCCGCACCGCACCCGCACGGAGAGACCGCCATCCAGTGACGGGACCGCCTTCGCCATTTGTGTTCGTGACCCATTGTGGTCAGTGGCGGGGTGTACACCACACCTCATTACCAACAGCCATCTTTGAGCTTAGACTATCTCTGGCAAAGCTCATGACGTACTACCGTACAGGCCGGAGACGCTGTCACAGTTGCAGTAAGGCCTGTTGATCGCAGTAGGCGGCGGGTCAGAATCAGAGCCGGAGCGAGACACGATTTCACGAGTCGATTGACGGGGCAGACATTCGCCTTTGAACCTGCCCTGCTGCACATGCGGTGCTGCCGCAGGGTGTGCATCAGGCCGACATTTCTGAGCCACGACGTGCGGCCGTGCCGCAGGTCCGGCCTCAGGCACTCGGGCACACCATCGGACGCACCTGACGCCCCACGCCCACAAACGCCCTACGCCACACCTCATCACCCGCCAATGGCCATCTTGAACCTCGGACTAACTCAGGGATAGCATGTAGTGCCATCGTCAGCGGTCAACACGAGTGTCGCAATCCGACAAGCGCTTAAGACAGGGTCGTCATGCGGTCATGGGTCGCATGTGGGCTGCGGGACGTCGTCCCCCCAGCTGTTGACAGTTCTGTCTCTGACACCAATGTCTGCAAACATGGGACATGGGTACGTCGCTGGAAGCTGGTCAACACAAACTACATACGTGGGGGCTAAGGCAACATCAGGCATCGCTATCGCCGTATCCTCGCCGCGCGCTGCGGGCCCGCGGCGACTGCTGCCCTTGCGGCATCTCCAGCACCACCCACTCCCCCGCCTGCCCGCCCGCTCTACCCCCCTCCCTCTCCCTCCCTTCCCCCCGCCCGCTCCCTCCCTCTCCCTCCACCGCCAGCTCCCGCCTGAAGTCCGCCGCCCGCCCCGCCGCCGCCAGCGCCGCCCCCGCGCCGAACAGCGCCACCGCCGCCCCCAGGTAGCTGGTGGCGGCGGCCAGTGCGGTGCGCCAGCTGCCAGTGGCGTCGTGCAGGCCGCCGGCCACGGGCGGGGAGGGCACGTCGCCCAGCAGGTGCTGCAGCAGGATGATGGCGGCCTGGGGGAAGGAGGGGGAGGAGGGGCGAGGTGAGGGGAGGGGAGCGGGGCAGGAGGGCGCAGCAGCAGCCCACCCACCCACCAGTCTGCGCCGCCCGCCCCCCCCCCCCGCCCTGCTGTCCTCACCTGCGACAGCGGCCTGAGGTGCAGCGGCACACACCACATGGACAGCGCGTAGGAGGGCGCCTGCGACATGAACAGGCACAGCAGCCCCAGAGCCAGCAGCACACAGAACACTGCAGGGGGCAGGAGGCGGGAGGATGGAGGGGGCGGGCGGGGGAGGCGGGGGAGGCTGGTGAGGAGGTGGGGAAGACTCGACTGCGTGCAAGAGGCCTGGCATGCCGCAGGTGCCCTCTGGACACACAACCCCCTTGCCCTCACCACACATACATACGCCCCACCCCACCTGTTGTGCACTCCACCAGGCCTACCTCTGCCTGCCCTTGCCCCTGCCCCTGCCCCTGCCCCTGCCCCTGCCCCTGCCCCTGCCCCTGCCCCTGCCTCTGCCCCTGCCCCTGCCCCTGCCCCTGCCCCTGCCCCTGCCCCTGCCCCTGCCCCTGCCCCTGCCCCTGCCCCTGCCCCTGCCCCTGCCCCTGCCCCTGCCCCTGCCCCTGCCCCTGCTACCCCTCCTCCCCATCTATTGCCGCGGCGCTCACGCGGGTAGCTGTACACGGCCAGGAAGGCCACCTCCAGCAGCAGCAGCGCCGCGGCGGTGGTGGCGGCCTGCAGCGCAAAGCCGTTGCGCAGGGAGGAGCCGGCGCGGTCCAGAGCCCAGCCTGGCGGTGGCGGGGGTGAGCGGGAGGGGCGGAGCAGTATCGGGGTGTGGCCGTGTGGGGGTGTGGGCTGGGACGTGGGGTAGTGCTGGCAGAGGGGGCGTCGGGCAGAAGGACCTAATAACGCCCACGTCTGCGGCCTTCTGTCGCCCCCTCCCACCCCCTCCCCCGGTGCTTGTCATCAAGTCCCACTGCTGCCATGCTGCTGCTCCCCTCCCCTCCCCTCTCCCTCCCCCCCCCCCCCCGGTGCCCACCTCCCGCCAGTGTGCCCACCACGCCCGACACCACCGTGATGGCGCCCAGCACCAGCTCCGGACCCGAGCCGCTCAGGCTGAGGCGGCAGGCAGGAGGCAGCAGGCGGCAGGCGCCAGGCGGCGGCAGGGAGGCAGGGAGTGTCAGGGTGGAAGGGGGCATGTGGCGCGGGCGCGGGCGGTCGCACGCAGGTAGGGCAAGGCACAACCCAGGCATCCAAGGCACAGCACGTGTACCTCCCGCGTACCCTGCACTCTAGACACACTACAGTTGCAAGTGCCCTCGATCCTGGCCTTGCCTTGCCAGGGTCACCGAAACACCTGAGCATGCTCCTGCTCTGTAAAAAAAATAGACGGCTCCTGCCCCCGACGCCCGCCACACGCCCGCACGCCTGCGCACCAGAACGTGAGCATGCCCAGCACCCACTGCACCGGCGCGTAGCCCAAGTTGTTCAGGCACGCCGCCGGGTGCGCCAGCAGCGCCCCGCAGTCGGCGCAGGAGCCCCGCAGCCACGCACCCGCCGCCGCCAGCCCGCGCCGCTCGCCGCCGCCCGCCCCCCTCGCCCCGGCCTGGCCGCCGCTCCTGCCGCTGACGCCGGGCCGCCCTGCGTCCGGCTCGTACGCCACCCCGTTGTCCGCCACGTCGATTCCAGCCGCAGCCGCCGCCGCCGCAGCCGCCCCTGGGTCCGCCCCTGGGTTCGCTGCTGAGTGCGGGTGCGCCCCTGGGTGCGGGTGCGGGTGGGGCGGCACGTAGGCGCCCAGGGCCAGCGGCGCATGCGGCGACAGCGCTGTGCTGGGGCTGCCGGCAGTGCCGCCACCGGCAGCAGCAGACCTGGCCGGCGACGGGTGCAGCGGGGGTTGCGGCGGCGGCGTGCGGGCGCTGCGGCGGCGGCTGTGGCCGGGTGACGAGGCGGCTGGGTGTGGCCCTGAGGCCGGGGCGCGAGCGGCGTCTGAGGACGACAGCTCCAGACCCGCCGTCAGCGGAGTGCGCATGTCGCCGTCACCCATCCCTCTGCCGCCGCCACCGCCGCCACCGCCGCTGCCTGCCGCCCCTGCTGCTGCTGTCCCGTGCGTGACATCCAGGGCCGAAAGCCGGTGCCGCAGCAGTGCACCGTGGTGGGGGTCGCAGTCACTCGGGCTGACAGCGCCAGCGGCAGCAGCCGACGCCGACGCCAACGACGCAGCTGGTGGCCCGCCGTCTAGCGGGCGGTAGCTGCCTCCGCCTCCGCCTCCGCCTCCTCCGCCGTCACCTCCAGACCCCTCTCTCCCGCCCCCGCCCCCGCCCCCGCCCCCGCCTGCACCTGCGCCTGCACTGCCGACTCGGCTTGCGGCCCTGCCGGGCGTCACCGCCTCTGCTGCCGCCGCTCCCCCAATGCCGCCCTCCCCCTCCTTCCCCTCCTCCCCCTCCTCCCCCTCCTCCAGTTCCAGATGCACGGGCGGCATGAGCAGGCAGAACAGCACCAGCGGCACAGCCAGCCCAGCCTGCGCGCATGTGCGTGCGTGCGTGTGCGTGTGTGCCGATGACGCCGTGAGCACGTTGTCACGGGCTGTCCCGAGTAGTCGCGCGAATCGTACTTACACACAAACACAGGCATATTCTTCCCCGCTACTTTGACCGCTTGCCCTCGTCTTTCCAGACACACACCGCGCGCTCTCCCCAGCTCCTCGGCCGGCCCCTCCCACCCCCCCTGGGCTTTCTGATGATATTGCGCCCGGGCACATACCCCCCCTACCCACCCTACCCACACACGCCCCCACACGCACCTCGAGGTAGAAGGGCCCCCGCCAGCCGCCCAGCCCCGCCACCAGGGGCTCGGCCGCCACGAATCCCGCCGCCACGCCCAGTGTGGGGAACACGCCCAGCACCCCGAACCACAGGGTCTTGGCGGCGGGCGGCGCCACGTCGTCCACGAACGTGAAGGTCAGGGTCAGCAGCGGGGCCTCGCCTGCAGGTGGTGGCAGGTGGCAGTAGGTAAGGGGGGGCGCCAGTGGCAGTGGCAGTGGCAGTGGCAGTAGGTAGGGGGTTGGGCAGTGGCAGTGGCAGTGAGGCAAAAGACGTGGGGACAGCCTAGCAGGCACGTGGAGCCGGAGGTGGGCGCGGCCTGGCTGGGTCGCAGGCTGCCAGCCACACCCGCACCCGCACCCACACCCGCACCCACTCACACTCGCACCCACACTCAACCGCACCCACACGCGCACACGCACCGCATCCCACGAGGGTCCTGGCCACCACCAGTGCGCCGTAGCTGCGTGCGGCGCCCGTCAGCGCCGCGCCCGCCGCCCACACCGCCATGCCCAGGCCCATGAGCCGGAGGGCGTTGGCGCGCCGGGCCGCAGCCGCGAAGCCGAAGCCCGCCACCACCAGCCCCACCGCGTACAGCGCCGGCAGCAGCCCCAGCTGGAAGCCGCTCAGCCCGAACTCCGCCTTGACGCCCTGCGGCTGGCCCGAGTCATCATCGCCCGTGACTGCGCGGCGGCGGGGCGGATGGAGGCAAGCAGACGGCGGGGTTCAGGCGTGGAACCGGGCTGTGCAGATCGCTGCCGGGCCGCGGGGAGGCTGTAGGTGGGTGTGCGCGAGTCAAACCGCCCTGACCGTCCTTGTGGCCCCGGTAAACAATTTGAGTTTTCAGCAGAGTCTTAGCGTCTCGCGGTGCCCCAAAAGCTAGGCGCGAACCCCGTGAGAACGCGGGAATAAATTCAACTGCAGTTGATCTTGCTCCACACTTCCCGCCGATGTTTGCAACGCACCATAATTACTCGCGAAAATGCCCAGGTCCAACCAGGTGAGTAGGAGCTGGACGCAAAAAAGAGCGAGAAGGCGCTTCGGCGTATACCAGCCGGGCTGCTCTTTCGTGGTGGCCGGCATTTGCGGTAACCATATAAACTCAACGATCCTAAAGAGCTGTTGTCGGTGCACAAAACCCACCGGTCCGAACTGGACGTCCTGCTGGCGCTCTGTTGTACACCCCATCACCACCGCCACCAACATCACCTCAGCCCTTGACAAGATTGTGGTTCCTCTCGCAAGGGAAAAGTGGAGCCTAGTGGAGTGAGCCCACGTCACGTCTCTAGTCTGAGGCTGCAAGCGTCAACCTCATCTCCCGGACACAGCCGGGGTCAGTTCGCACAGGCACCGCCCGCCATGTGTCCAGCCACGTTCCGTTGTCAAGCACAAGCACAACAGGCAACAAACCAAACCGCAATCAATCCAGCGGCACACCGTGCCACGCTATGCGCGCCAGCAAAGACCGCAAACCAGACACCGGCGGGTCTCAACCTGCGCGCTGGCGCCTCTGCTTGGGCGGCGCCCCTCCACGTGGCCTAGCCTGCCCCACCTGCTAGCTACGCGCCAGACACCAGACAGGACGGCAAGACAAGACGAGGCGAGGCGGGGGATGAGGAACCACGGAACATGTGCGAGCTCGGCGCCCCTCCCTTGCTCTGCCGCCTCCTGAAGAGGACTGCGCAGGCAGACCCGGACAGACTGGGCAGAACACAAACGTCTCCGTATGCAAGGCGAAGGACAATCCATTCGGCCTCGTGGTCTGTGCTTCACCCAATTGACGCCCTGTCCCGCTGTCCGCCGTGTCGGCCTTGACGCACACCACGAACCCCGGGCTCCGGGTCAAAGAGGCTGAGTGGGGTCAACTATGTGTCATAGGTAGCTTGACGCAGTGTCGAGTGTGGAGAGGTGGTTTGGAGAGGGGCAGACATTGACGTTTACAGAATCTCGCAGATGAAAGAGTAAGAGCATCGAGCATCAAAAATAATCTTGAAAAGAAAGAGAGCTCCCATCAAAGGCTGCGGGCACGGCCCTCCACCACTCGAAGCCGCCGGGAATGCTCCCGACCGCCCGGCATGAAGGCAAGCACCGACCAACATTTATTAGTGCCGATGAAGCGGCATGAGACTTGCAGGCGCACGCCCGCGGCCCCTACACTACGGTATACCCATTTGAAATAATCTTTACTGCGTAGTCACCATTACAGCCGCCACGCAGCAACAGCTTCTCACGTACACACGCAGATGCACACGCATCCATGGTGATGCATGTAACGTCAATCAATCGCGCGCCCGACCCCTTCACGCAGGGCCGACACATGGGCAATGTCGCACACATGTATTCAAGGGTCAGGATGGGGAACATTCTGCCTTCCCGTCACGCCGCAGTACGGAAGTCGGGGACACCATTGCCGTCACACCTCTCGCCTCACTCTCACAGTCTGCAGTCCACCAGCCTCCAGCAGTCTGCGGTCCCTGCCGCCGCCGCCGCCGCCGCACTCCCCCCCCGGGCCTCCAGCGCACACTCGGCAGCAAAGTGCCCGCACGGCCTCAGAGCACCCGCACACAAATAGGGACACGCAAGACCACCGGTCACGACACACGACACAGTACAAACGCGTGTTTCAGTGCACGAACACGCCAGTCCCGCCCCAAGCTCCCCCTGCAATACCCTTCCCCCCTACGACTCCCTCTTCCCTGCCTATTGAGACCGCCAGCTCCCCAAGCCGCTTCTCCTCTTCAGCCGCGCTCAGTGCCCAGTCAGTCCTGCCATCACCTGCCTCTCTCTCGCGCTCCCGCACTGCTGCTGCTGCCGCCGCCGCTGCTACCGGGGCGGCCTCACAGCCCCGAGGGCGAGGACGAGTTGAAGCTGTTGGGCACGCCGCTGGAGTTGTAGCCGCCGTAGCCGTAGCCGCCGCCGCCGTTGCCGTTGGCGCCCAGCGAGGAGGCGGGCAGCGCGCGGGTGCCGCTCATGGCCACCGCGCCCGAGCCCATCCACGCCGCCACCTCGTCCGCCAGGCCCTGCATGGAGTCCGTCAGCGGGCCGCCCACCTGGCCGCCCAGCATGCCGCTCACGCCCACCACGCCGCGGCTGAGCTCCTCCAGCGGCGCAGTGGCCGCCGACACGCCCAGCTGCCCCGCCACAGTGGCCAGGCGGCCCAGCGCGCCGCCGGTGGACTCCACGGCCCCTGCGGCCAGGCGCGCCAGGTCGGGCGGCAGGTCCACAAAGGCCTGGTGCAGCGGCCGCAGGTGGTCGCCCGGCAGCGTGCGCACAGTCAGGTCCAGCACCTCGCCCACAGAGGAGGAGCCCTGGGGGGTGGCAGGGCGGGTGGGGATGGGATGGGGTGGGGCAAGGGTGGGGAGCGCATGAGTGCAGGCCGGGCGCGGCGCGGCTAGAGAAGCAGAACCAAGGAAGGGGCAAGACACTGCAACCGGGTACCGCGCAAGTCCGCACGTGTTGTGCAACCAAGTTCAAGTGCTATCCCCATACGCACACACGCGCGCACGCGCCCCCTACCTGCAGCAGCTGCACCAGGTTGTTGGTGTCGTCCAGCGAGTCGTCCTTGAAGCGCAGCAGCATGTTGCGGCTGACGCCGTAGTAGGTGCGCACCAGCATGCGCGTCTCCTCGGGCGTGGGCAGGAACTCGGCCTTGCCCGCCGCCGCGTCCAGGTACAGCGGCGCCAGCTGCTCCAGCAGCGGCAGCACCTGCCGCACCAGGCTGGGGCTCAGGCCCTTGACCGTCTCGCTGATGGACTGCGGAGGCGGTGAGGCGGGCGGCAGGGAGGCGGGCGAGACGGACGGTTAGGAGGATTGATGCCTTGAGCTGTGCACCCCACTGCCCCTTGCCGGCCTTGTCCTCTGCCCCTTCCCTGCCCTGCTTCAGGCCCGCTTCCTGCCGGCCTGCCTCACCTCCACGGTGGTGCGCACGGGCGAGGCGGCGATCTGGTTGATGATGGGCCCCAGCACCCGCGCGCTGGGCACGATGAGCGGGCTCAGCAGCGGGATGGTGTCGGCGGCGGGGCGGTTGTTGTAGCACATCAGCACGTTGCCGGCGCGCTGAGGGGGGGGGCGGGGCAGGACAGGGGAGGGGGCGCGGGGGGCAGGTAAAAAGGCAGGGGGTGCGGGCCAGAGTGGCGCATCGAGATGTCAGTCCCCACGGGCGCATGGGGGCTTGCCACGGCCCACAGGCCCTATCGCAATTCCCTGGCGCACCCCGTACCCGCGTCCCCTCCCCATCAGCAATGCCCCTGCCGCCCGTCCCCTCATTTGTACCTGCACTGCGTATCGCGCGCAGATGAGCAGCTGGATGAGCGAGCCCAGGCCGTGGCCCACGCCGTAGGTGGGCAGCGTGGCGGTGGCGGGGCCCAGAGCCCGCACCGCGCGGTCGAAGCGGAACTGCGCCTCGTCCGCGATGCGCAGGTGGTCAAACGAAGTGCTGCGGGGGTTGGGGTTGGAGTTGGGCGGCTCAGGCAGGCAGGGAAGGGCGTTTCGAGGACCGACGATGCCAGCGGTGCACAGGAGAGCCAGGAGCATCATTGCCAGTCCGGGCCCCCGCCCTGCCACACCCCCACCTGTAGGGCGTGGCGATGACCAGGATGTCGCGGTTGGCCAGCGCCTCCAGGAACAGCCGGTAGGCCATCTGGGGGGGGGGGGGGCGGGGGCGGCACGTGATCAAGATAGCGTTAGAGCGGGCAGGCGGCAGCACGAGCAGGCAGCGGTAGGCAGGTATGAAGGCAAGGAGCAAGGCAAGTCGGGGCCCGTGTAGAGCTGCCCCGCGGACAGGCCGACCTCAACCCTCGTCGCGTGTGCCTTCAACTCCACCCACCCATCTGCATACCCACGCAGGCATGCAGACACGCAGCCCCTCTTGTTCCACACCGCCCTCCGCCCTGTGTGAGCGCCCCCTGCCACTCTACGCGACCCAGGTAGCCAACCCGCCCCCTGCGCCCACACCTGCGGCGCGGCGCCCACAAAGGCCTCTCCCAGGAAGTGCGCCACGGCGGAGGGCGTGCGGCCGCTGGGCGGGAACAGCACGTAGCAGCCCTCCACCTCGCGCCAGTCGTTGCGCTGGCCGGGCTGAGTGCTGTTGAAGGTTTGCTGCCGGGCAGGGTGGTGAGGAGAGGAAGGGAGGTGAGGCAGGGCGGCAGGCGTATGGCGGTTGTGTGGGAGCTGGAGCGGGAAGGTTTGTTGCAGAGGCCAAGGCATACAGCCAGGCACCAGCCGTGCCCGCGCACATGCACATGCACTCACCTGGATCATGGACTCAATGTTGGTGAAGATGGCGGGCACGCCGCTGACGCCCGGGCGGCTGGTGGTGGGCGCGCCGTTGACGGTGGAGCCGGGCGGGGGCTGGTACGTGGCCCGCACCGCCACGGCCGCGCCACTGCGCCGCACCTGGCTGCGCACCGGGCCTGCGCGTTTTGACAGGGGCACGATGGCGTTATATCAGTTGCCAAGCGGCGCAGGTCCAGTTGCGTGACGGTCAAACGTCCACGCGTTTGGTCGGGGAGGTTACAGGCCCCGACTGAGAATACCCGGAACCATCGCAGGCTCCGGCGCCTTCAATCCAATTGCCTATTTGCAGACGCCTATACACATGCGGATCGGCTCAGCCGCATTCCGCGGTGCCGGCGGAGAGCCACATGCGGCCATTCGTCGCATGCCGAGCCCGAAGCACTACCAGCCGGATAATGAGTATGCGCCATCAGTATAGGCCCGGAGACTTGCTGCGCCCTGCAGCAGTCTGCAGAAGGGCCGCTAGCTTCTGGTGGCTCAGAGCGTTGTCGCTGACGAAAGCGCGTCGACGGAGCGCCTCCATTGGGAAATGCGGCCCCTTATACGGAGCCAGTGATACATGTTGTGGCCCCAGACTGCGGGTTGTGCGCAAAAACCCGCCGCTGGAGCTCGCGGGGCCCCCCGGTCTCGGAGTGATGCAACCCAAACCGAAGACCTCACTCGCTCACCAGCCACGATGGGCTTGACCTCATGAGACGCCGCGCGAAGCGATGCCGGGTTGGCCCGGACCCGCTGGCCAAGCATAGCCATCGAGTACTTTTCCGAAGCAGCGAAGAGTTGGGTGGTGGGCGTCTCTAGCAAAACACTTAAAGGTTAAGCACGTACACAGGGTGGCACAAAATCCAATTTAGGAGTGTCCTTCAAGCATGCGCTTGTTGTTGCGAGCGAGGGCCCTCCATGCAAGTGCCCTCCATGGCGCTCTCAATCCCCCTGTACAAATGCATTTTCCTATTGCTCGGTAATATTCGCATACAGTATTACTAGACTGCCAGCAAGCTAGGCAGTAAAATGGCGACCGCAATGTTGAGCAAGACTGTGCCCGGTGTCCTGCTAGGTAGCACCTCTAGCCGCCGGAGCCCCCTAGCATTCAGCTCAGGTAAGATGGCAAATCAGCAACCGAACATCTTTATGGTGTGAGGGAAATCGTGCATAATGCAGCAGTTTGCGCAGACACTTGCCCCGTGGTTCATGTCCAATCATTACATGATGCAATCAAAACAGGGTGCACGACTCGCGTGCTGAGGGCGCTGGCGCCCCGCCCAGCTCCGGCTGGCCCCACGTCGTCTGGCCGGGCTGTGGCGCTGGTAGTGCGCGCGAGCAACGAGGAGAAGGAGGTCCAGTACAACAAGGAGTTCGGATACTCTCGCAAGGACGTCATCCTTATCGGCGTGGGCCTCATCGCGCTGGGCTATGCGCTCTACTACGGGCTGCAAGCCGGGGGCATGGAGCCGGGCATGGCCGGCAACTGGGTGCAGCTCATCATCTTCATGGGCATCTGCGTGGGCTGGGTGTCCACCTACATCTTCCGCGTGGCTACCAAGGTGCGCTGCAGGGCGGGTGTGGTCCGGGGGCTTGCAGGGCCTGCCGGCATCGGTGGGGGTGTCGGGCGAGCCGGCGTCGCGCACCGTGTGGTACCCGGGGTTAGAATGTGGTGTGCGAGAGGAGCGGGGTGCCCGGGATGTATACGTGTTAGCAACAGGCGTGCGGTCATGCACGCGGTGTGGCGGCACAAGGCGCTGACCCAGATGCAGATGCAAGGCCAGTCGCCTGCGCCAAGCGGGCTGGGCTGCACCGCAACCCATTGGCTCAGCAGCCCAGCACCGCGTGAGCGGCGCGCGGTCGGGCAGCAGCGGGAGAGCGCTCTCCGGGAGCCAGGTACCTTCGACAGCTCCATGAATGCGGCCATGGATGGAGCCGGGCGCTAACGCTCTGTCTGTGGCTGCGCGGCTGCGTAATGCGCCCTCACATGCAGTTCCTTTTTGCTTGTAGCCCTGCCCAGTCACGTGCTGCGCTCTGACCTGACCTGCCCCGCCCCAACCTCCCACCCGTCCCCCCCCCACAGCAAATGACGTACGTGAAGCAGCTGGAGCAGTATGAGGAGGCGGTGATGCGGAAGCGCGTGGAGGAGATGACGGAGGCGGAGCTGGAGCAGCTGGCGAGCGAGGTGGACGCCGACAAGCAGCGCAAGGCAGCGGCGCGCGCCGCGGCACAGCAGCAGCAGCAGTAGGCGGGCAAGCAGTGAGGCAAGCAATGGGCCGAGCAGGCGGGTGGGAAGGCAGGCAGGCTGGCGGGCCCAACTTGGGACTGCAGCGGCGGGGGCGGGGGGCGGCACGTGCCCGTACAGCCTCGTACATACTGAACAAGTGTGAGGTGGCGTCCGAACCGGTTGCCTGGATGATGCAGAATGGGCATGAGCACCGGCGTGGGCATGCGTGTTGCTACCGCACAAGCTCTTGTGTGTTCATGGCCTGAGTGCGGCTTGACACGGTAGTCATGATGGAAAGGGCAGGTCATGAAAGCGGCCGCTGACGCTCCGTTGTGCGTGGCTTGGCACCTTCCAAGCACGTGCGGGGATCCGGCACTAAAGCTTTTAGAGGCTTCGGGCGGTCATGATTGTCTTTTGAGCGGCGATAAGCCCACGGGCATTAGGCAGGTAGCGCCGGTTGTTTGTAGTAGTCGCGGCAATGGCCTTCAGGTGATGAATGAGGATGCTCGGGTGTGGCCGTCGACTGCAAGCCCAAATGGAGGTGGGGGCCGGAATTGAGTTTATTATGCAGGCGACATAATGCTGAGGATTGCATGGCAGCATAATGGTGCTACGGGGCAGAGCAAGTGCGCCCACGAGGTTAGTATGAGAGAGTCAGCGGCTGGACGCGTGTCTTTTGCCGCTTGGTGCATGCCTTTGGAATGAACGGCCGACGGCAGAGAAGTTCCCCGTGGCCTGTAAAACAACAGGGCCGGTGCACATGACATCACCACGCGGTGTGGGCCCGCCTGCAGTCCTGAAAGTGGTTGCCGGCTAGCGGCTGCCACCTGAGGTCTTGCCGTTTGGGGTTGTGGGTACAAGCAGGGGGCCGCAAAGCGGCAAAGCCGCAAAGGCCGCGATTGTATGTGGGCGCAGCCAGACATCCTGCAGGTGGGCGCCATAAATCTGTACAGGGCTTACGGCACACTTGGCTTAGGGCCGCCGGCCATTAGGTGCACACCACATCAGCAACTGCCCACTACCTCAGCAGGCTGCATACTGGCCCCCGGTATACCTGAGTTCCGTAACGATGCGCTGCCAGTGAAGTCTCGTGTGCAACGGGGGCCGACGTATAACCTTGCACGCTGGTGCACCGGGGAAGGCACCCGTCCAGCAAAGATGGTGCTGGTGGATGGCGGGCTGCCCAAGAGGCCAAGACGCACACTGTGGGGTTCGCTTGTGCTATAAAACGCTCAGGTACTCCTAGGACCTGCCCTGCCGTGCTCGCAAAGAGTTTAAGCCACATTGTTCACGCACACTTGCAACGATGGTACCGACACTTATCGCGCAATCATCTGCATCTACGTCATTGATTAGTTGCAGTCCCCGCTGCATAACCTCGCAGCAGCTGGTGAGCGCGATCGGTGCCCAAGCTCGCTGCCTCTCTCTTCAGGTTGGCTCGCGCCCGGCCCTCGCCCGCGCCGGCCCTCGCCCGCTCACAGCTTACGAACACTTGTCACACTCATAATGCCGCAGGGAATCGATAGTCGAAGGGCGCGGGGAGCGCGGTCTCGTGTTGCCGTTGCGGCAGTTCGTTGCGGCGCGCCATCGACCGGTAGTGTGCAACAACAACGCACCAGAGAGGCAATGTGTGGCAGCGGTGGCAGCCCATGGCGCCATGCGATGTCGCTAGCTGTTGCAGGGGGACTAAGTCTACAGGTAGGCTGAGAGGGGCCTCAGTTATAGGTGCGCCAGCAGCGCCCTAATAGCTACCAGCTCCTCCGGAGGCCGCACACGCATCATGCGCACACCGGAACCGGTCGTAAGCGCTGGCACGGCTGCATGCGGCAGGGTGTGGCCTGCAAACTCTCCTTTTGTGGTCCGTCAAGGTCGACGTCCTCGCTCTCTATGCATGCTTACAACTGCCGTATGCGGTCCAAGCCCCATCCTGCCCAACCCGCTGCCCGCTCACTTCCCGCCCCCGGCCTCCTGCTCCGCCGTCCCTGTGCCCAGCTGCTGCTGGCGCCCGCCTCCCTGGCGGTATTGGCGCCCTCGCAGCCCGACATCGACACCTTTGAGAACGTGCCCACCCAGCTCAGCGCGCAGGGTGCGTAGCGGGGTAGGGCATGTGCAGACACTATGAGGGGAGGGGGGATTCCGGGGTCGCCAGCCCCGGGGTGAGGGTGCTACTGTAGACCGTGAGCAGGTTGCGGGACCAGTGTACGCCGGACGTGACCGGGAATATGTCATTTGTTATGCAAATGAGAATGTTTTGTTCTTTGGGTGCTGATGCTGGTGATGGTGATGGTATAGCTGGGATTGGCGGGTGGAGCTGGCTTATTTGCCGTGCGGCCTGTCCATGTCCAACCCACGGCCATGCTGCAACCCTCGCGTTCCGACCCACTGAGCGTGACTGCAATCGCACCTCCATGCTTGTTGGCTATGCAGGCGAGGTCAAGGACGTGCCGCTGAGCAGTGTTGTCAGCGGGCCCAAGAAGAAGGAGATCGAGGGCTGCACACGCAAATGTGTGCCCACCTGCGCACGTGGAGGAGACGGTGAGCGGCCGAAGGGGGCTGGCCTTGCCCACGTCGTGCAGTGCAGTGCGGTGTACTGGAGTGGAGTGAAGCGTCCACGCACGGTTCGCGTAGTAGTGCAGCAAGTTGGGCCAGGGGCCACGGCTCTTGCCCGAGCCAGCCGGTCAGCCTGCATCACGGCCTGGTGCCGCCACGAAAACCTTCCTGAAAGGTCGTCCCACGTCGTGACGTGCTCCCTTCCCTGCCCACCTCGTGCGCCCCACCCCAACCCTCCAGCAGGCGCCCCCGGGCTGGGCCCCATATCAGTGCGCAAGGAGATAGTGGTGTTCAAGGAGGGCTTCAGGTCGCGGCAGTACTGCCTGAGCGAGTGCGCGCAGGTAGGGGCGGTCGGGTGGTGTAGCCCCAGAGCCCGCCAAGCACGCAATGGCGCTGCATGGTTCTGCCTCAGCCACCGGAGGCGAGCTGGGGTACACAGACACAGACGTGCGGTGCGGGTTGCGGTGCGGGTTGCGCAACAGACGCACTTTTCACATTTCTGGGTCCGCAGAGCGAATGGCCCTCGAGGTGATGGCGCTCGAGTGGCGTGGTCGCAGCGGCTCGTCTGGGCTCTCTCATGTCCCGCCACCCGCTTCCTGCCACCCGCAAATCCCTGACTGCTGCCTCCTGTACTGTCCCCTGCAGGTGTGTGCGCTGTCGTACGACCGGGACAAGGCCACACTGCTGGCGCCGCAGATTGAGGCGGCGGCGGCCAAGGCGGGGCTCTCCACGTCCACAGCAGCGCCCGCCGCACAGCAAGCCCCGGGGCAGCAGGGCCAGAGCCGCCGGTAGGCGTGCCTGGAGGCAAGCAGGGGCTGGGGCTGATAGCTGCCCGCCGGCAGGTGTCGGGGGTGAAGCTTGGAGCTTGTGCATGGAGAAGGGGTTGGAGGCCGAGCAAAGTACGGTAGTTAGGCGAAGATGCTGTCAGTCCGGGTGGCGCACTCGCGCGCACTCTGGGCGGCGCTTGTGACACCAGAAGGCCTCGTGATAAGTGGCTGGACAGGTTTGCAGATAGTGATTGTTATGTTGCACCGCGAGTATGGCGCGGCCGACTACTGGAAGATGTAGTCAAGCTGGGCAGGGCTTGGGGCCGCGACCGAACCGTGGTGCGGGGATTCGTCACCCGGGTGCCACTCGGGCAAGTCCCTTGGGACTGCGTGAGTCCAAGACCGCAGACCACTAAACTGGCATCATGTGACATATATAATAGTCCCTGAACGGTCCCGGGGCATAAATTCGAGCGAGAGCCGAAGTCGAAATGCTAAATGTGCGGTCGCCAGGACTGTGCAGAATTCGCGTGACGCTATCAGGATTCCATCTATAGATTCAATCATATTGACGGCACTTGGGCTAGCCCCAAAACACCGCCTATGCGAGATATGGGCTTCGGTCAGTTTCGCGACTTGAGCCCCGACCAACGTGTTTTAGTCCTCTGTCGAGCGCTATTGGCCATTGATGCTGTTAGATATGTATGTACAAAAAGGCGGCGTCTAAAACGTGCGGTAGGATTTGCCCCGGGCGACTCCCGGAGCCTTCCGAGTGTGCGGGTTTGGCTGGGGATTTGCACCCCCCGGACGGAATGCGCCGTACGACACCGCAGGGCTACTCGGCCTAGATCAACCCCGGCCCAAAACCCGTGTCGGTTGCAACGGGGTCACAATGCCGTGTCAAACAGAACGGTTCGAATGGGTCTGAAGGTGCTACCAGCGCCTCAAAGTCGGGGCAGCGTCTGGACTCAGCCCAAACCGGGAGTGGCACCCGGGTGGGATTCGTGCCCGGAAGTGTGGAATGGTAAATGCTGTAGCCCACAGAAGCTCCACATTGACTGCGCTGTCTCCATATTTCTACATCACAACACTGCAGCTTTTACTGCTGTTCACAAGGTGCATACTTGTAGAATGGACGCAGCGGTTCGTCCCGTCATGCCCGGCCCAGACCCGTTGAGCAGATCGGAAGGAAATGATACGCATCCATTCGCTGTTTCGGGACCTTCAGGCTCCCAGCCGCGGCCAACTGAGCCCATCGACGGCCTCGGCTCAGAGGGCAGACCCAGTTCTTCAGCTTACACTTTGCCTCGTTTAGCTAGCGTTCGCGTATCTAATAATTCGCGCGCGGCTGACAGCCCGGAGCCTGAGCGCTGGGGCTCGCAACGCGTGTCCGCAGGTGTGCTCGCTCCAGGTGCTGTTGGAATACCACCGGGCTCAGCAACACGTCAAAGCAGTGATAGCTCGTTGGAGTTCAATGCGGACGCTTTAGCCGACCAGGTGGGCATGAGCACAAGCATGAGCACAAGCGAATTCGTCACGGCTCGCGAGCGATAAGACGACTGCTTAAACCATACGACTGCTTCATATTGGCCTTCACTCACCCCGACTCAACTATGTGTCTCCGGAGCGACAAGGGAGATGGCAGCCCCCGGCACGGTGCAGCACCCCTACGCTGAGGTCGTGGCGGAAGCTGGGGCACACCTTATGCCCCACGGGCCAGCTGCCTAACACGCCCGCTCTTTGTTGGTTGATTACGCTCACAGGAAACGGTGGTCTTGACGCCCTCTCGCCTGCGGCTCGACTCCCGCGTTGTGCTGGCTCACGCCACGCTGAGCTGGCTGGCAAACGCTGTGTGGGCGGTTTTCATCTGGATGAAGGTGCGCGCGTCCGTCCGCGGCACAGCCTGCTAATGGCTACCGAAGGGCTCCAGCCTGTCTGGTGCCTCGCTGCCTGGCTGGCGGTGCAGCCGGCCCTTGGGCAGTCGGCGGTGCCCTTATCCTGGGGGACTGGCGGCCCCGCCGACCGCCTTCGCCGCCTTCGCCACCACAGCGCGCCCTGCCTGCTTGCAGCTGATAGCCCTCGTTTGGGGGCAAGCTCCCGACCTCGCGAGGAGCGCCCTGCCCCATACCCACCCGCACGTGCGCCCAACCGCACCACTCGAGCCGGCCCCTCCCCTCTCACCCCCGCACAGCTGGACGGCGGTCTGCGGCGCTGGAGCTGGTGGGGCGTGTTCTCTCCCACCCTGGCCGGACACGCGCTGCTGCTGCCGCTCAACGTCACGGTGCTGATGTCGGCGGTGAGGCGGCGGCGGAGGCGGCGTGGGGCAGGCGGTGTAACGGTGTTGTGGTGGTGCTGGTGGTGCCTGTGCTGATGGTGCTGGGGTGGGCGGGGCTCAAGCGGCGCTGCCCACGGCGTTGGGTGTCTGGGGGCCTGGGACAGCGCGCGGCGACTGCAGGCGGGTCCACGCCGCCAGACGGACGTTGGGTGCCTCTGCAGACCCGGACCACACCCACCCGGCTTGAATGCACAAAAAGGACAATGCCCCGCGTCCGTCATCTCACCCCGCCTCCTGTACAACATGATTCCCCATCTGCCCCCTCCCAACACGCACACACGCACACGCAGCACTACATGGTGTTCAAGCAGATCGGGCCGCCGCCGCCGCTGACCGCCAGCCCGGGCCTGGTGCTGCAGTACGCGCTGCTGCGGCACACGCGGCTGCGGTCGCACCGGGTGGACTGGGCCAACAGCTGCCTGGAGGGCGCGGCGCTGTGCATTGTCAAGGTAGGGGGGGTGGGGGTGGGGGGCCAGGCTGGGGGGGGGGAGCTTGGGGGGGAGCTAGACAAGAAAGGGGGGAGCTGGCGGGGAGCCAGACATGAAAGGCGGAGTCAATGGGGTGGTACTTGGCTGGATGGTGGCAGGTAAGGCAGGGTGGTACCAATAGTGGTCGCACCACCCGCTTGTCAACGAGCACGAACCCTGGCCTGGCCTGGCTGTGTGACCCCTCCCGCACACTCCTTCTCCTTACCTTCCCCCCTGCCCCCTGCCCGCTGGCTCAGATCCTGTTCTGCAACGCGCTGCAGCGGGGTGTGCTGGCCAGCACCTCGCTGCGACTCATGTTCACACCCATCTGGTGAGGGGGGCGGCGGGGCACTTGTGGGTGTGTGGGGGGGGGCGAGGGGGCAGGACAGGGCGGGCAGGGCAGGGCGGGCAGGGAAGCCGGGGTGGGAGTGGGGGTGGGTGGCGCTGCCCCTCCTCAGTGCGACGCGCCTGGCCTGCCGAGATCCCAGCACGTGATGTCTCCGCCGCCTGCCGCCCCGACCTACCACCCCCACCACCCTGAACCACCACACCACCTCCTCCCGCTGCTCCTGCTGCTCATCATCCCCCTGCTCCCGTGCTGTGTGGGCCAGGGCTGTGTGGGTAGCCACTGTGGTGCTGCTGTGCTTCAAGGACCGCACCGAGCGCATGTTCGGGTCCAGCCGCGACCTGCTGTTCATATTCCTGCTCTTCGTGGCGTTCAAGGTGGGGGGGGGGGCCGCAAGGGGGGGCAGGGGGGGAGGGGCAGGGCTCGGTCACCTGCGCCTCACCTCGACGAACACCCCTACACCTGACCCCGGCAACCCTCTGCCCCTGCGCCTCTGCGTCATCGCCACCGTATGGCCATTAGTCATGCCTGGAACGAACCTCCCTGCCTCCTCCTTCCCTGCCTCCCTCCCCCCGCCCCCTCCCCAGGTTGACAACCAGAGCACCTACTCGTGGCGGGTGGTGTTCCTGGTGCCGTGGATGTGGTTCAGCGGGCTGCTGCTGGTGGCGGCCATGGTGCTCATGCTGCTGCTGTTCGCAAAGGCCTGGGCCAGGTGAAGTTTTTAGCTGCAATTACCAAATAGTGATCAAGAAGCGCGGACTGGGCGAAAGGGGCCAAGGATTCGCATATGGCCGCAATGGACGGGTCGCGCGAAACGCTCGTTGAGACTCTGTCTCTGTCTGTGTGGCGCTGTGTGCGGGTGTGAGGGTGCGGGCGGCGTTACATATGTGCGCACCCTGCCACCAGTTGCACACCGGGCTCCCCCCCCACACACACATGCGGCCGACTGACTGACTCACATCCCCGCCCTGCCCAACCCCACACCTCATAACACCCCGACCCCGCTGCAGGCCTCGCGAGCTGCTGCTGCCCATCGGCTTCGTGTGCCTGCTGGTGTCCACACTGCCGCAGTTCTTCTCCTACATAGCGCTGGTGCGCCGGCTGGACGGAGACACAGGCACCAGCGTGGCGGTGAGCGCGCGGTGGCGGGGCCGGGGGGGGGGGGAGCAGGGCCCGGGGGTATCGACTGGGGGCGGTAGAGGGCAGGAAGCTGCTTGGAAGGGAAGCTCGCTGTCAGTGCCAGGGGCAGGGCCAAGAGGGGCAAAGGGGGGGCCTGCAGGAGGGTGGCAGTGGTGGAGGGGCAGGTGACCTCTTTACCAACCCAAACGCGCATTCCCGCACACCACCACTCCCAATGCCCCTCTCTCCCAATGCCCCCACCCACCCCGCCCCCTCCTCCCAGTCCATCATGTGGCCCAACGCGCTGTCCTGGCTGCTGATGTGGAGCTCGGCCGGGCTGGTGGCGGCGGCCCTGCGCGGCAAGGAGCGCGTGCGCGACCAGCTGCTGGCGCGCGGGGCGGTGTGGACGGCGCACGAGGCGGTGGCGCGCAGGTGGGGCCGTGGGGGGTGGGGCCGTGGGGTGGGGGCGGGGGGTTCGCAAGGTTTAGACATTGGGAGCAGGATACAAGTGGGGCTGGGGGTGGGGGATGGCGGGTTGGGGTGGCTGGTGCCAGGGGGCGGGTGCCTGCGGGGGCCGCTCAGCATGCGTACGTGGTTCCTGACCCAAGGCGCGGGGCTGCGTTCGTGGGCTTATGGTGGCCTCGGGCTACACGCTGAACGCCCCTCTCCCCACCTCCCTTCCCCCAACACCACCTCCCTCTGTCGCCCCCCCCTCTCCCCCCCTCTCTCCCCCCCCCCCCCACCGCCAGGCTGCACGCCGAGCGCGACGAGGCCCAGCGGCGTGTGGACGAGCTGAGTGAGGAGCAGGTGGCGGCGCTGGTGGAGGCCATGATGGCGGGCAAGGCCAAGCCGGGCCGGCTGCGGCGGGTGGGCGCCACGCTGTACAAGCGCGTGGCGGACCTGGAGCCCGCGCTGGACAGGGCGGCAGCCGCGCAGCAGCAGCTGCAGCAGCTGCGGTCGCAGTCGGGGGCGGGGGCGGGGGCCAGGGGGCTGCAGCAGCAGGGTGCTGGAGGAGTGGGCGGGCCCGAGGGCGGGCAGGGGCAGGGGCAGGGGCAGGGGCAGGGCATGGCGGTGGAGCTGCTGCGCTCCGCCAGCGCCATGGCGGCCCTGGGCAGGGGCCGGGCGGGAGGAGGAGGAGGAGGAGGCATAGGGGCGGGCACAGCGGCTGGAGGCGAGGCGGCGGGCGGCGGCAGCGGCGACAGCGGGGCGGGCGCGGTGCTGCTGCAGCCGCTGGGCGGCGGTGCGGGCGGTGGTGGTGGCGGGCTGACGGGCCTGCTGATGATGAAGAACAACCGGGTGGTGCCGCTGCCGCTGCCTGCGTCGCACGTGGAGCCGCCGCCCACCGCCAGCGCCGGGTCAGGCGCGGCGGGCAGTGCGGTGGGGCTGCGGCAGCCCCTGCTGGCGGCGGGCACGGCCACCAGCAGCTCAGGCCGGGGCGCAGCTGGGGACAGCGCCGACGTGGAGAGGTGGGTGGTGGCGGTGGGAGGTGCCTGCGGGGCGGGCGGGGCTGTGTCGCATGTCACCTGCTGGGACTGCCGGGGTTGCTTTTGTGCTGGCCGCGGTCCTCCGGCCTGGTGTTGACACGTCACTAATTCGTAGCAAGTGACACTGTCTCTCAGCCTCCTCCCTGTGCCACCCCTCGCGCCCCGCCCCACTCCGCCCGCAGCAGCCTGGGGGGCTCGTTCCGCATCGGCACGCAGGTGGCGCCCGATGACCCGGGCGCAGGCCAGGCGGGGCCGCTGCAGCAGGAGGGGTCAGCGGCGGGTGCGGCTGCCGCCGGCCAGGCTCAACCCAGCGGGGCGGTGGCGGGCCCGGGGCCGCGGCCGCCCCTGCCGCCCCGGGCACCGGCAGGGACCTCCGCTGTGGCAGCCGGCACGGCCAGCACTGGCGCCGGCGCCGGCACCGCCAACGGCGCCAGCTCGGCGGCGGGGCCGCGCGGCGCCCGGCGGCGCCCCACCAGTGCGCCGCACCCAGCCGCCAGCCGGGCCGCGGCTGCCTCGGCGGCCGCCGGCGCGGCTGCGGGCGGCGGCCACGGGCAGGGACTGGGGCGGCAGGTGCTGGTGCCAGGCAGTGCGGAGTGGCGGGCGGCGGTGGCGGCCATGCAGCAGCAGGCGGCGGGCCCGGGGGCGGCAGGGGCCGGAGGGCGGGGCGGCGGCAGTGCGGGGCCTGCAGGCGGCCGCCCGGGGGGCGGCAGCACCAGCGGCGCTGCGGGGTCGGTGGGGTCGGTGGGGGCAGGCGGCGACTCGCTGCTGTCACGGCTGGGGGCGGTCATGGGCATGGGCGGGGCGCCGTCCTTGGCGCCGGACCTGGCGCCGCACACCGCCGCTGCCGCCCTCGCCGCCCCGCACCACGCCTCGCCCGCGTCGCGCCAACAGCCGCTGGCGCAGCCCACGGCTCAGGTGGGCGGCCGCAGCCCGGCGGCGCTGGAACCGGAGGCCGGCAGCGGCGGCAGCGCAACGCAGACTGGGGGCGGGGCCAATGAGGCGGGGGTTTCGGCAGCCGTTGCCCAGAGTCCGCGCGGCGGCACCACGTGGCGGGCAGAGGCCGGCGGTGCGGCGGCAGGGCAGGGCGGCAGCGGCGGCTCTGTGGCCGGGGCCGCCGACACAGCGGCTGGCGGCGGCGAGGAGAGCGCTGCGGGTGGGCCGCTACCAGCAGCAGGAGCAGGGACAGGGGCAGCGGGTGACGGGGTCCTCCCGGATGGGGCAGTCAGCACCAGTGGCTCCGGCGGCGGCGCGCCCGGCCGGGATGTTGCGGCTGTGGGCACTGCCTTGCAGCAGGATGGGCCGCCGGACGAGCCGCCGCCGCAGCAGCAGGGGCAGGGGCAGCAGGGGCAGGGGCAGCAGCAGGGCGGGGAGGAGGATGACGAGGACGCCTGCTGCGTCATCTGCTATGACGGCGCCGCCACCTGCGTGTTCCTGGAGTGCGGCCACGGCGGCTTCTGCCGGCGCTGTGCGCACCTGTTGTTTGTGCGGCCGCCCAACGAGTGCCCCACCTGCCGCGCACTCATCGAGCAGGTGGTGGAGATCGAGGCGGCGGCGCCAGTGGGCGCAGTGGCGGTGGTCAAGTAGGGGACGGGGAGGGGAGGAGGCTCGTAGGCGCAGGAGCAGGCAGGCTTGTGGAAGCTTCGGGGCGGCAGGGCCACGTGGCTGCAATGCGATATGGGCCTGTGTTGAAAAGACGGGCGCTGTGAGCGACGCAACCCAGTGATATTCATTGCAGCGGGTGCTGCTGCATGACGGTATGGCGTGCGCTGGTGTGGGGCTGCGGGCGTTCATGTGGTTTACGTCAGGTGGCGGGTGCATCGGGTTATCAAATATGGCATTCCCCAGAATGCACAGGAAACAGACATACCATACGGTACGTTCCTCAAGTGACGTGCGACCCGCGTGCTTATGCGATGTATGTGATGTACACGATTCATGTGATGTGCTTGGTGCTGGTGGCCCGTTTTCCAGTGTAAAGCACTGTCAGCACCGCAAGGTGTCAAGGCCCTGGCGGCGGGGGCGAGGGTCGAGTTGTGTTGACAGTTTTAGTGCAACCGATTGCGTTGCGAAGAGGGCGGCGCCGTGTGCTTGGCGGCCATGGTCAGACGGGCCGCTACTGGCACTGGTGACGCGACAACGCTTCAGAGTGTACGGTGTAACACCAAGGCAACTAAGCACATGCTGTAAGCCTATGAAGCTGCCCTCGGGGACATCCAGTAACTTCTATCGTCTTAAGCAGCAGACAACTCAGGCTCAGCCAATCCCGGGTTGACCGACGACTGAAGGCAAGATTGCAGGTACGGCAACGCTGTACTCATACTGTCATACAACTCAGTCTGTCAAGGCTGTCAAGGTCCATCATGATGTCCTCAGGGCGTAGCGCTGGCAGAACGCAACATAGCGACGCAGCCGCGTTGCACTTGCGTGCCGCGGCGGAAAGCCCTCCGGATGGTCAGAGTGCACGCCACGATTGCTGAAGTGAAGCTGAGATGCCTAAGCAGCTGAGCTGTTGTTATGGTTTCCCTTTTGAACAAGTGAGTGACTTGTTACATATGTGATTATTATACAGCGCCGAGCGCTTTAAGAAGGTCAAAGGCAGGAAACCCGTAGAGTTCACTTCACCTCGCCGCTCATGGCTCGGTTGCTAGCAACTAAATGATATATACAACCAGTAGACAAAGGTGAAGAATACGGAAACGATGAGGCGACCCCGGGTTCAGCTGCCCGATGGTAAGTTGTCCATGCTGAGGCGCAATTCGTATTTGCGCGCGGCCGTCGCGCGCCATACATACGCGCATTCGTTACATCTCAATAGCGCCCTTTGGCCTGGCCCCGGCCCGCCTCCATTCACCCTTGAACCGGCCCACCACAAGGCGCCACCACGCCGAGCGGTGCCGACCCGCCATACGCGGCTCCAGCGCCAGGCGGGCC
The DNA here is from genome assembly GCF_000002595.2 of Chlamydomonas reinhardtii. NCBI lineage: Eukaryota > Viridiplantae > Chlorophyta > Chlorophyceae > Chlamydomonadales > Chlamydomonadaceae > Chlamydomonas > Chlamydomonas reinhardtii. The sequence continues at coordinate 103,163 of NC_057004.1, read as the reverse complement.
CGCCGCCGCGCCCCCTGGCCCCTCCGTGCTCAGTCCGCTGGGCAGTTGTTGCGGTGGCGGCGAGGAGGCGGCGGACGACGAGTTTGACGCCAACGGGGCGCGGCGCATGAGCGCGCGGGTGCTGCACCGCGTGATGCGGAGGCGCGGCCACTTCGCCACGCCCGCCGTCAACAGCGTGCTGTACCTGCAGGACCTGCAGTTCCGGCGCATTGAGAACCTGGAGGTGCGGGCGGGCGGGCGTGCGGGCGGGCTGCTCGAGGGAGCCTGGCGGTGGGCGGCATTGCTCGTGCGCCTGTGGGCTCCGGGGGGGGCATGCAATCTCGAAGCCTCCTCTCGCCCCCACACCCGCGAGCACCGCCCAGGCTCTCGGCACCACATTCTTAGTCGAACACGTGCGCCACCTGCGCCTCCTACACTCCACTCCACTCCCCTCCGTGTCCCCCACTTCCTGCCCCCTCCCCTGAGTCCCCTCCCCCCCTCATCCCGCCCAGGCCTTCACAGGCTGCCGTGTGCTGCACCTGTCCGGCAACTGCCTGACCGACCTGCGCGGCCTGCAGGCCATGGCGCAGCTGCAGGTGGGGGCACGTGTGTGTGGGGGGGGGGTCGGGGGGGGGGGGCAGACTGCGGGCGGAGGTTTAAAGGGTGGATAAGGCAGGCGGGATGACGGCAGGCGGCAGGGGGGGCTGGAGCTGTGGGTGTGGCGGGGCTGTGTGAGTGATGGGGGATTCCTCCTGAAACCCTGACTGGAGGAGCCACACACATCACACATGCCGTACAGCTCCTGTGCACTTTCACGCCGCTGACAGCACGGCTGCGCCTGACCTCACGCATATGGTATCATGCACAAGCACACACACCTGCGTGCTTTCACATCCATAAAAGAAGCACGCACTCACCACACCTCCCCCACCTCCCCCGCCCACCCCTGCCAGTCCCTGCACGTCCAGAACAACGACCTGCGCGGCGCACTGGCGCCCCTCACCGTGCTGGCGCCCCTCACCGCGCTGCACACACTCAACATCTCAAACAACCCCGGGCTGGGGGCGGGGGCGGCAGCCGCAACAGCAGGAGGAGGAGATGGAGATGGAGGAGGAGGCGGAGGCGGGCCGTTGGCTGGGCTGCCGCCATCGCTGCGCACGCTTCACGCCGCCAACACGGGTGGGTGGGTGCGGGGGGCAGCGGGGGCCAGGCTGTAGCTATGGCGTTGTGGACAAGGCCCCTGGTCTCTCACCCTCTTACTGCGCCTCACTGCACATGCACGCACATGCCGTCCCTCGCCCCGTTGAGCCGCCCGTCCATCCCATGTCTCACCTGACCCCACCCCACCCGCCCACAGGCCTGGTTGGGCCGGCCAGCCTGAGGCCGCTGATGCCGGACCGCCTGCCACTGCTGGAGGTGCGTGAGCGCGTGGTGTGTGTGTGTGTGTATGCGTGGCAGTGTGTCAGGGTGTTGCCGTGCACTGTTACTGCAACGTACGGCATGTCTGGGGCTGGAGGCGACGAGCCCCTTGCCGCACCTCCCCCCCACCTCTTCTCCACCTCTCCCCCCCCCATCCCATCAGGTGTTGGACCTGTCCGCCAACGCGGGGCTGTGCGGGCGAGACACGCTGGAGGCCCTGTGCGGCATGGCGGGGGCGGCGGCGGCAGGGGGAGCAGCAGCAGGGGGAGCAGCAGCAGGGGCCGGAGGGGGCGGAGGGGGCCTGCGGGTGCTGTACCTCATAAACACGCCACTGCAAAAGGTGTGAGAGGGGCGGCGAGATGGGAGGAGACGAGGAGCGGGGCGGCTCGGGGGGAATGGGGCAGTGGGCAGTGGGCAGATTGCTGTGCGGCGTGTGAGGCGGTCCGCCCGCCATCACTGCGTCATGCCGACCTCCTGTCCTCCTGTGACACGGCGCCCGCGGCCTCACCCCTCGCCCTCACTCCCCCGTACGCCCCCGCCCCCCCCCCCCCCGCGGCCCCCGGCCTCCTTCCCAGATTCCCAACCTGCGCCGCATCCTGGTGTCGGGCCTGCGCCGCCTGACCTACCTGGACACCTCCCCCGTGGACGACTGCGAGCGCCGGGGGGCGGAGGCGTGGCTGCTGGGAGGTGAGGAGGTGGCGGCGGGGGGGGGGGGGGTTGTAGATACCAGCCCATACTAAACCAAACCCAATGCAATAGAGCGCGGAGGAGAGCGTGGGCGATGCTTGACAACGGAGTGGCACGCGACAATGGTCCCCATTCCCGAAAAGCACCGAGTTCCCAGGTTCCCAGCAAAACATCCCGCAAACCGGTAGAAAGAAGGCGATGAGCTCTTCGGTCTCGCGCGTGTGGGCGGTGCTGACGGTAGCCGCCTTCGAAATTGCCACCCAGGCTCAAACACACGCACGCACGTTCTATCTAGCAATGCAGACTAGGCACACGTTGAATACCCACCTAGAAGACATCAAGGGAGCCCGGGCGCCGAGGAGGAGACCAGCGCCAGGGCGGGACGTTCGCATGTGCAAAAAGGGAAAAGGCAAACGGTGTGAGCGGAAAGGCGCGCGAGCGAAAAAGGCAACCGTATTCTATGTGCATGAGCCTGGGTGGCAAAAGAGAGGGGAAAAACAGGCAGCGGGCAATTAAATAGAGGCAAGCACGCATCGGCATGGGGCCACACGAGGGCCAGGGGGCACAGGGACAGGGGGAGGGGGGTGGTTAGGGGAGAGGCAGGGTGCGGGCCGCGGACGGCTCCCACCTCCCGGGGGGAGGTGGCTGCTGGGAGGTGACGGCACCGAGCTACAGTGTGCGTGGGATGGGGAAGGCGCCGGACCTGGCTGGCTCCAGGTGTGGGCTCGGCCGCACCTGGCCCTCGCACCCCGACCCCAACTCATCCATCCCGCCCTGCCCCGCCCAGGTGTGGCCGCGGAGAAGGCCGCCCGGCTGGCCTACTGGGCGGAGCGGCGCGCGGCGCAGCGGAGGGCCACCGTCACCTTCGCCGTGGAGCGGGCGCGGCGCCGGGCGCTGAGGGAGATGGGGCAGGCGGGTGAGGGCGTGTGAGGGCGTGGCGGTGTGTGTGTGTGTGTGTGTGTGTGTGTGTGTGTGTGTGTGTGTGTGTGTGTGTGTGTGTGTGTGTGTGTGTGTGTTTGCAGAAACGGCCTGTCGCCGCATTTTTGTTGCGGCGGCTCAGGCCGTTGAATCCAGTGGGTGGCACAGTCCCCATCATCATTGCACATCCACATACATGGACGTACTCGAGGACCTGCGGTCTTGCATCACACTTCCCTGCCTATGCGCTTCACTTGTACTTTACTAGCACATCACTGTACATTCACATGACAACCTTACCGTGTACACGCACACACAAACGGCCCCCACTCCCCACTCCAGGCAACGCCACCGCCGCGCTGGAGCTGCTGCTGGACGACACCACGCTGCTGGAGGGCCGGCGGCAGGGGCGGCTGCTGCAGGGGGGGCTGCTGCAAGGGGGGCTGCAGGGGGCAGGCGGCCCGCACGGCGGCCCGCACCCCCACCAGGTGCTGCCGGCGGGTGCGCTGGACTCGCTGCTGCCGCTGGCCCGGTACACTGCCTCGGTAGCGCTGGCGGCACTGAGGCACGAGGAGGAGGAGGAGGAGGGAGGCCGGGACGGGGCGGAGCAGGAGGAGGAGGAGTGGGGGGAGGAGGAGGAGCAGTGGGGGGAGGGCGAGGAGGCGTGGGGCGGGAACCTTGGTCTGGATGGGGAGGGGGAGGCGGGGGTAGCGACACCCGGTGGCGGTGCTGCAGGGGCTGCGGAGGGGGAGGAGGCGGGGCAGCAGCGGCAGCAAGGGCAGCACCAGCAAGGGCAGCGGCCAGCAGAGCCGGGGACAACGGGGCCAGAGGCAGCGGGGCAGGCCGCGAAGGCACCAGAGGAGCTGCCAGCAGCCGCAGCAGCCGGCCCCCTGCCGGAGCAGCGGCAGCAGCCGGAGCCGGAGCAGCGGGCGGCGGAGGTGGAGGTAGCGACGCCCGCAGACGCGGCAGAGCCAGGCGCCCTCCAAACAGCAGCGGCGCGGGAGCCGCTGGCCGGCGAGCCGCCCATTGGCCAGCAGCCTGAGGGGTTGCGGCGGCGGCGGCGGGTGCGGTGGCACGTGACCGGTCTGTCCGAGTGCGTGGTGTGCAGCGAGGCGTTTGGCGAGGGCGAGCCGGTGGCGTTGCTGCCCTGCCACCACTTCTTCCACGACGCCTGTGTGCGCACCTGGCTGTGCGGCTACGCCAACTCCTGCCCCATGTGCCGGACGCCCGTGGGGCTGGCGGCGGGGGGGAGGGCTGCAGCCAGGGGCGCCGGGGCAGTGGCGCTGGGGGAAGCAGTGGTGGCGGCAGGGGCCAGCAGCACAGCTGCCGTGGCAGCGGGCGGGCAGCAGGGCGGGGGCGGGGCCGAGGGCGAGGGCGGGCAGCCGGTGCTGGCAGCGGGACCAGAGCGGCTGGTGGCGCCGGCGGCGGCTGCAGCGGCCGCGGCGGCGGAAGGTCAGGCGGTGGCGGCGGCCCTAGCGGCGGCGGGTGTGGACGAGGCTGCTGCTGCTGCGGCCGCGGCCGCGGCGGTGATGGCGGCGGCTCGCGCGGCGGCCGAGGCCGAGCGACTGAAGCGCCTGCAGCAGCAGCAGCAGCAGCAGCAGCAGGCGCCGGTGGCTGTGGGTAGGGATGGGGACACTGGTGCGGCAGCGGCCGCGGCGGCTTCGACGTCGATCCACCGCATCCGCCAGCAGCAGGTGGAGCAGCGGCAGAGCGGAGGCGGAAGTGGAGGTGGAGAGGTGCAGGAGTCAGACGGGGCGGACGGCGCGGAAGGGGCCGAGGTGCAGGCCCAGGAGGATGCACCAGCGGGCTGTGCAGCGCGGGCGGGTGGGCGGCCAGCAGGGCTGCGGCGCCACAGCCACAGCCACAATCACGGGGGGAGTCACCGGGAGCGAGCAGCGCAGGCGGCACCAGGAGAGCACAGCGACAGCGACAGCGACGGCTCGCGCGGCGTGGCAGAGGACGTGGATGAGTCGGATGGGGAGGGCCAGCAATCAGGAGATGCAGCTGCTGCGGCCGCCCCCAGCACTCCACGCACGTCCGAGGCGCCGCCCGCACCCCAGCAGAACGGCGCGGCGGAGGCGGAGGCGGCGGGTGTGGCTGCCGCAGCGGCGGCTGCGGGCAGCGGCGCGGCGGCGGCTCGCGGCTTCATGTCGCGCTACAGCTACCGGGCGCCGCTGCCGGTGCCGCGCGGTGATGTGGAGGCGTATGAGGAGGGCTGCTGGGAGTGGCAGGCGCCGGCGCCGGCAGCGGAGGTGGGGGCGGCGGCTGAGGTGGGAGCCAATGGGCCGGCGGGTGGTCTGCGGGTAGCGGCGGTGCCGTACCTGTGAGGCCCGTGTGGCCCATGACGTGTGTGGGTACTTGCTGCTGGGGTTATGAGGGGCTGTGACGTGGGCTTGATGCCCGGAATGCCTTGAAATGGTGTCCAGGGGTTGAGGCTGCGTCTGCGGGTCCAACTGCCCATGTGTAGCGCGGGCCGGTGGTGTGTGTGGCTGTGTGTGTGTGTGTGTGTGTGTGTGTGTGTGTGTGTGTGTGTGTGTGTGTGTGTGTGTGTATGTGTGCAGATGTGTGTGTGTGTATGTATGTATGTGTGCAGTTGTGTGTGGGCGCGCCTTGCGGCCTTGCAAGCTTCAGTGGTTTCTGTGGTAGTTAAAATACAACAACACAGGTGTGCTCCAACTCAATGATGCTCACGGACGCTTAGCAAAGATCCACACGTCCATCTGCCCCCCGCCTCCCGCCAGCCGCCGCCCACGCCGTCAACCCACCGCATCTGCCCCAGCCGCGCCGGCGTCACATCCAGCGTAATCCCTACCGCCGGCACCACTCGTCCGCCCGCCTGTGCCCCAGGCACACTGGCCCCAGGCAGCATACAAGACACACGCAACATTTGGAACGTGCCACCCTATGCTCACACTCTCGCAAACACGCAGACCTAACAGCCGCGAGGCAGACGCAGTCCCGTTTTGAACCCCTGCAACAATAGTTCCTCCCCTCCGTCAGGCCAAGTATAATAACCAACATGTCATGGCTGCGGTGGTCTGGCCCCACCTTTGCCTTCTGACGATAGAACAGCAAAAGGGATGCTACGAGTGCTAAAGAGCAATCAAGAATTCCTGCTGCAAGGGCCACAAGAAACAGGCGGGCCCTGATCAGGTGTGTGGTTGTGGTGGTACACGGGTACAGGCGGTACAGCAGAAAGCCCTGGCCGGCTATTCCACATGCACTAAGCAGATACGATTAGAATACAAGACAAGATGCTTTAGTGCAAGCCCTCTGTTGACAATGCGCCACACTCCCTGCTCGCTTGCACCCAAACCTGTGTAGCAGCTCCCCTCCCCTCGGCCCCTCTTTATGCTCACCGCTCTGAGCACCCCGCTCCTCAGCCGTCTCCCTTCAAGCCTCAACGCAATCCAAAGGTCTCCCTGAATGGGCACTCGCTCTGTTTCCCTTGAGCACACACACGCACACACGGCAGCAATCTCAATGCCGTCGACGGGGCGCGGCCACACCCGAGTTGCACAGGCACGTGCCACGCCCACAAAGAGGAATGCAGGCGCACACATGCGCACAGCCCACTCTCTCAAAGGATGAAGTCACATGTCGAAATGCTTCAACTCGGTATGACAGTTTGCGCTCAGACGTGACGTGTTGTGTGGAGCAGCGCTCAGCAGGCGACACGCCAGGGCTGCGCCCCCAGTGCGCTGGTGCCGATACGATATGGAATGCGTGATGCACATCGCCGCTCGCGCCGCCTCTTATCTCCATCACAGCTTGGACTTGGGCAGCGCGCAGCAGCCGCCGCCTGCGCCGCCTGCCCGCCCCATCTCCTCCTTGCTGGCTGGGTCTCGGCTGGGCGGCAGGTCCACTGCGGGGTTGCCCGCGAAGAAGCCGTCGGGCTTGAGGGAGAAGCCACACACCTACATGGGATAAGCGGGGCAGCAGCGGGGGCGGGTGCACGAGTGGACGGTTGGAGGGAGGGAGGCGAAGGGAAGGGGGGAAGTAGAGCAGGGTGAGATACGGGGTGCGGGTTCTGAAGGAGGCGCGGAGAATGCGTTTCCAGCCTTGCACCGGAACCCAAGCAGCAGGGGCCGGGCTGTCGAGCCTCGCATGTGCCGCCGCGCGGCCTTCATGACACACGCGGCCCTCTATATGCATCCCTCTCGTAAACACACACACACACACACACACGCACGCACGCACGCACAACAGCCCCCTCACCCGCCTCCCTCGCTCACGCTCACCTCCACCGGCATGACCGGGAAGTCCTCCACGCGGGGCGCGTGGGTGACGCCGAACGAGTACCACACCACCGGGTCCGAGCCCAGCAGCGGAGCGTCCTGGCGGGAGTGGGGGTGGGGGCAGGCGGGGGCAAGCGGGCGGTAGGTTGGGTGGGATGGGTGGGAGGAGAGAGGGAGGTGGATGGAGTGCAGAGTGCAGCGGGAGGTCCCCCAGGTAAGGCGCACAGGTGCTTGCCCCCCCCCCTCACCTGCGCCGTCCACACGCCCAGCCCCATGCACGCCTCGCTCTGCACCACGTGCTCGCCCGCCGCGTAGCGCTGGCCGTCCACGTGCGGCGTCACCCACAGCTGCTTGCGCGCGAACTCGGCGCGGCGAGCCACCAGGCTGTCGGGCGCGGCCATAACCGCGGGGCCTGTGTGCGTTGAGGGCCGGGGTGGTGGGCGGGGGTGGGTGGGTGGATTAGGGTCGACGGGTGGCAGTGCGGACACGGGGCGGCACACGTATAAGTCAGTCCCGACAAACCGGCCGGCACACCGTCTGCCCACACCGCCTCCCGGTCACCCCCCCTGGCACTCACTGGCTGCGGGCATGAGGCGATAGCTGACGGGGCGGCCGGAGATGGGGTTGAGCGAGAAGGGGTTCTTCATGGACCTGCGAGGGCGGAGGGGAGCCCGTGTGGTGCGTCTCAGCGTGGGTGCATGTGCATGTGTGCGTATGGGTGGCAGTAGTTGTGTGTGGCGCCCGTATGTATTGCTCCACGTTGTGTGGTGTGCGAGGCGGTGTGTCGCCAGGGCAGTCAGTCGGACACGAGCGCAAGCGCCGCGCCTGCGACCCCCCGCCCGCGCCTCACCAGTGCCGGGCTGTGTTGAAGTTGTGGTTGCGGCTGGCCGCCGCCACCCGCGTCAGCTCCGTCTCCACCATGCGGAAGCCGTTGCGGTGCGGGTTGTCGTCGCCGCCCGGCGGCAGCGGCACAGCCTCCACCTCAGCCACCACCACGTGCCTGCGGGCCAATGAGGAATTCAGGGGCGGCGCGGGGGCAGGGGCGGCCGGTAAGGAGGCGGCGTGTGTCAAGCGCCGCATGTCGGTGACAGCCAGCAACTGCATGAGCACGGGACGCCACAAACCGCCCGCCACACTGTACGTCACCAGACACACACACGCACACGTGTACATCCCATTCCGCGCACTTCCCTGTCCTCCTCAACCCCCATGCCTGTGTCTGTGTGCACGTGTGCCCCCCCTCCCCCCGCCCCCTCCCCGCGCCCTCCCCGCGCACCTGCCTCCCTCCGTGTCGTCGATGGCCGGGTCCAGGCGCATGCAGAAAAAGTGCTGGTGCACCGTGGCGTTCACGCCGGGGGCCACACGCACGCCGAAGGGGGCGGCGGCGGCGGCCTCGCCCTCGGGGCACACACTGCAGCCACACGGCAGTACAGATACACATGCGGTTGGGGTTGTGCAGTTGGGTCAGCGGCAGTGGGAGGTGCGCACCTGGTGGGGTGGTGGGGTTGCCACCCCGCCATTGCCCTGAGGAGGCATCGGGACCCCGGCGACGCACAGTGTCCGCACCCAGTCATGCCCGCGCCCCACCCGCCCGCGCCCCACCCGCCTCAGGCTCACCTGGTGGACAAGATGCCCGTCAGCTTGAGCTCAAAGTGGATGGTGCCGTCCTGGTGGGTGTGTGGAAGTGGGAGGTGGACGTGGCGCGTGTGTGCGCGCGTGTGCGTGTGTGTGCGCGCGTGTGCATCTCCAGTGCTGTCGCGCTCGCACATCACGTCTCTTTGCACCTAGCTGCAACTACCCGCCCATCTCTCCTCTTGGCGTTCCCTCTCGCGCCCCAATCTACTTGTAACTAGCAATGACTGTCCCCGCCACCACCAGCCGCCCCCCACCTGGTAGAAGTACCAGTACATGGCGTACTCGTAGTTCATGAAGGTGGACACCTGGCTCACCACCAGCCGCCTGCTGCGCCGCACCTCGGCGGCGCCCGTGCGGCAGTCCCAGTGCTGCAGGCAGGGAGAGAGAGTGTGTGTGTTGTATGTGTGTGTGTGGGGGGGCATGCAGCAGGAGTGTGTGGGGGGGCATGGGCGAGGGATGGGGACAGCAGTGGCTGAGACAGCTAGGCATGAAGGGGGCGCCACGCAGCACCCCAGCCCAAGCCCACACCTCAGCAGCCTGCACCTCACCTTCCACATGATTCCTGCGTCCTCCTCGTGGATGCACACCGCCTTGCGGATCACCACAGCCTCGCCCCTGCAGGTGTGCGGGCAGCAGGTTAGGTAGGGCATGGGCGAGTCCAGCTGTCACATGCTGCGCCATAGCCGCCATTGCCTGGTGGGGCCATGGTGAGAACCCCGACCCACCACCCAACACCGCACACAACCTCTGCCACCCCTGGCCCCCCTCCCCCTCCCCCTGTCCCCCTCACTTGGCGTTGTTGACCACTGCGTCCATGTAGGTGATGTGGCCCAGGCAGTCGCAGCCCAGCTCCAGACTGTTGGCGCACAGCCCGAAGCCGTAGTCGCCCACGTCCAGCGCGCACTTGCGGGTGTAGGGCACACTGCAGGCGGGAGGGCGGGCAGCCGTGTGGGAGGGTAAGATCGGGGAGGGCAGGTGGGCGCACGCTGCCGCTTAGTACTCTCGCCAGGCAGTCGCTAGCTCAGGCCGAGTGGGTCCATGCCCGCCCAGTCGGGTCCCGCCACTCACTGGGGGTCGCCGTACGGCACCGCCATCTCCACCAGGCTGGCGCGGTGCAGCACCGGGCGCACGCGGCCGGGCCCGGGCGGCGGCGGCGCACCGGGCGGCGCCAGCGGGTCGGTGTAGGTGAGGTTGTGCAGCACCAGCCCCTCGCGCCCGTTGAAGCCCAGCACCATGCGCCAGCGCTGCCAGCTCAGCACCGGGCCATCCAGGCTGAAGCTGGGGCCCTGGGAGAGGGGATGAGGGGGGCAGGGGGGCGGTTTGGAGGGTGGTGTGGGTACAAGGGGACGAGCTGGCTGAGGAATGTGGCCATGAAGAAATAAACCGTTGGGCACAGGACCGCAGTGGTCCGCAGGAATCGCTCACGCAGTCGGACACAAGCCGTCACGGCCCCCCCTCAGTCCGCTGCACGCACTCCATTCCCGCCACTCTTCCCGCCCTTCCCGCCGCCCCCCACCTCGGGCTGCACCACGTGCAGGGGCTTGATGTCGTCGCGCCAGGGCCGCACGCCCGTGTCCACCAGCGAGCGCGAGTAGTTGTGGCCGGTGGCGTCCGGGCCGCGGTGCACGGAGCAGGGCCTGCACCGGGCGGGGGGAGGCGGGGGGGGGGAGACGGGAGGGAGGGGCCTGGTTAGCACGCATGTCTGTGCCTGCACGCGTAGCGCATGGTGGCACGCACAAGGCCGCACACGCGCGGCGGCATAGGCTGCCGAGAAGGGCTCCAGCGGCCCATCACATGAGCTTCGGCGACTAGGAGCAACTGTAAGCGCGGTGAAGGCGCACACCTGGCGCCACACACGTCACCTGCGGCATCGAGTTCCACCCCTCCCTCCCCCTCCCCTCTCCCCCGCCCCCGCCCGCACCTGTCGTACGCGTCCATGTGCACCACCTCTCGGGTGTTGAGGTCCACGATGGGCGTGAGGTCCAGCGGGTGCGCGTACTCGTTGTCGTGCCCGCCGCGCAGCTTGAGGTACAGGAAGCCCTGCATCAGGCGGCGGCCGGCCAGGTGGCGGGGCGCGTTGTGGCAGGCCCAGCTGCGAGGCCGCGTGTGGGTTGTGTTGCGATGTGATGTGATGGCGGCGGCGGGGTGTGTTGAGGTGGGCGGTGACGGCGGCGAAGCGGGTCAGGCACGGGCATGGGCACGGGAACAGCGGAGGCGTCGGAGCCGGCGTTGGTAGGGTGTGTCGGCGTTGGCAGGCGAGGGCGAGAGGTGAGGTGTGATGGTGAGGTGCCGGCGGCGCATACACGTGGCAAGAAGAGGGCGGCAGGAGGGCAGGGAGGCAGGAAAGAAGGGGGAGGGTCGCGTCAGTCACACAAGCAGCATGGCCGCCGGGCCGTCGCCGCCTTTGGGAGGAGCGCAGAGCGGCAGGGGCCGGTGCGGTGCGGCTGGGAGGGTGGAGATGATGGCGGGTGGGCAAGGGGCGTGCAGAATGGCCACCGGGCGGCAGCGGCCGGGTGGTGGAGCGGCATGATGTGTGCGTGTGCGCAGCGGGCTGCGGACTGCGACACAGACTACCCATTGTGTGTGTGTGCAGAGGGCCATACATGCAGCGCTCATCCACCCATTTGCGCGTGCGTGTGCGCTCATGTGTGCACATGCGCACCTGCCCAGCCACCCAAAATAGCAAGCACAGCAGAACAAAGCACCCAGCGCCCTCAGCCGCCACTCACGTGTCGCACATCAGCTGTTCGTCGATCTCGGCCTCGCTCAGTCCGTAGCGCTCCGCCACCGCCTGCCTCAGCACCGGGCTGGCCTTCATGATGGCCTCCGCCTCGGAGTTGTCGTCAGGGCTGGTCAGCGGGTGCACGCCCTCCAGCTGCGGACAAGGGAGTGGGGTTGGGGGGGGAATGGTTGGAGGTGGGGGCAGGCGGTCCGGTTTGTGAGTAAGGGGTGAGAGGGAGGCAGAAGTAGACAGCAGGTGGGAAAGAGGCAGACAGGGCGGGACACCCAAACCCGCCCGCCGGCCCTCCCCCACCTTGCGCCACAGCAGCAGCTGCGCGCCCAGCTCAGCACACGGCGGGGCCACGGTGTCGGGCCCGATGAACGGAGCGCCGGGGGTGGAGGGCGAGGAGGCGGAGGGGGAGGCGGAGGCGGCGGGCCACACCGCCACGGAGGCGGGCGGCGGCGGCGGCCCCAGTGGCGCGGCCTCCGCGGCGGCGGGCGGCAGCGCCAGCCGCACCAGCGCCTCCGCCACTCCAGCGGACTGCGGCAGCACCAGCACCACCTCGGCTACACGCGGCGGGCGGGGAACGGCGCCGCGCTCAAACGCCAGCTGGTACCTCTTGGGCGGCTCCTGGCGGGAGGTAGGAGCAGGCGGCAGGGAGGGCAGAGAGGGATGGAGATGCCAGGTGTCATGGGTGCGCGGGTGCAAATGCAGCCAGGCATCAACATGGTTTCAATATTGTAGTGCCCGATGACGTGGCCTGCGCTGAGCCTCACATCGAATGTTGCCGCATGCTGCATCAGGCACCCATCCAGATACACGGCCCCCCGCACCAGCCCACCACCATGACGCACCCGCAGCATGACGGTGTTGAACCGCAGGGTGCCCAGCCCGGCGCCCGCGGCGTAGCGCCTGACGACCTCGGCAGCGCGCCGCACCTGTCCGGGACAGTGCGGGCATGCAGGCGTGGGAATGAGGCGGCAGACAGGTATTGAGACGGGTGGGGTGGGACATGCTTATGGCAGCACAGCGGATCGACTGGGACCCAGCAGAACTAGAACCCTCACCAGTCCTCACCTCGTCCGCGGACAGCTGCTCTAGCGGGTGCGGCACGGTCGCAGTCTCCAGTGCGCTGGGCTTGACACTGGCGTTTGAGGTCGTCATATTGAAAGCTGCGGGACAAGCGCAAGGCGGAACAAGGCGAGCGAGTTGGAGCAAAACGCAAGAGTCATGACATGCGTTGTGCACAAGGGTTTTATCCGCAGGCGACTTGACTCCACATTGAACGCTTAGACTGCAGAGAATGTGCTGACCAATACCGCAGATGCCAGCCCGTGGAAGTCAAGGCGTGATATCGTGAAAGCGCTGAAGAGTTTGTTCCAGAAGTTGCAAGTTGAACCGGGCGAGCACGCGTCGCTTGGCAGCGTCCGCTGCCGCACCACACAGCACTGTTAAACAAGATATACACCCTGGCACATCGTTCGCTGGCCAGAACATGACTAGGGTTGTGCCATTTTCCGACCGACGACTGCACCAGGCGACCCCTTGCCGGCCCTCGCAGGGGAACCCTCAGGCACCGGGTAGCACCCATCACCATACGTAGCAAGAGAACACGGCCACGTCGACTTGCCTGTCGCCATGTCCACAAATCGAGGAATTTGTTGAGCAGAGGACTGCTCCGCTATTGCGACTAGCCCTAATAAATTGTAGAATGGCTCCACAGACCGTGGCCATCAAGTGTGGCCAAGCAAGGACCTGGATACCGCGGTCGACAGAATTACCAGCCGCGCGGGCGTGGTTCTAGCTTTCGCGAGCAGGACTTTTGAGTTGTAAGAGACACAAGGATTGCGTCTAGCGAAGCAGTTTGACCTCGACGGCATTTATACAAATGTCCGGGGCCTGGATGGATCCCATGACTTGGATGACAAGCCGCGCTGGCAGCTGCAGCAGCAGCCGGTCATCCTATCGCTGAATTTTTTTGTTGAATTGCCAATAGCTTTTGGATAGGCTCGGCTAGTGCGGTTGAACCAAGGGACTCGTGCCTACTCCGCCCCACCTCCAGGGCAGGTCCCACCGGCTGCCGCCCCAGTATATTCGAATCTGCACTGCCGCACCAACGCAGATGGCATGCCGCACAACAGCCCACCAACACGAATGACCCTCAGCTGTCGACGCAGCCCTTGCTTTGGGCCAGCCGTGTTGGTGAAACCCCGCAGGAAAGCTTGTTCCTTTGTTGGCGGGCAACCGTGGGCAACCTAGCATGTTCACTCGTCACCGGTGGTAATAGGCGTGTCGACCGCGTTGGCGCTTGAAGCCCCTGCGGGCCAGCCCGACCCTCCCGCTCAATCTGCTTCGTCGCTCAACTAACATGCCAAGGGCGCATGTTCTTCTCGGCGCCCGTGCTGAATCTCGGCGCATCCAGGGGTGTATGATGGCGTGCGCGCCCCTGTTCATGCGCGGCAGGCTGGGTGCACCCTTGGGTGCACCTTCTATGGTGGAGGGGATTCATCATGCGAGTTCCGAATTGCAAGTTTCAGGCTAATGCCCCTCTCTGACACTGCTGTACACATACTGCACACTGTGCCATTAACTGCACATTGTCGCCCGTGCCCATCATTGCGATCGCCGACGATTCCGCTTCCAGCTAGACTTTCGCGCGAAGACACTATGCAATCGGAGCTGCTGGTTCGAAAGTCACTTATCAGAGAGTTCGTTGTGACAATTCAATCGCAACACTGAGCAGACTGAAACCTCGTCGTCGCTATCTTTGCACGTCTCTGTTGTTTGTTATTACAGCTTGTGGTATTTGCGCGTGCATATTTACATCGCTATTAGAGCAGCAGCAGTGAAATGACTGAGCCGCCACAAAAAATAGCTCGGCGCGAGCAGGCGGGCAAGGCGAAAGAGGAGGAAACGCCTACTGATGCAAGTATCATTGTACAGTTCCAATCAGCAACGGGTGAAACAACAGGTGCGCAAAGAACCCCATATGCCCTTACGCGCGCTGCACGCTTGTTACTCGTTGAAAAGTTGGGCATTGTGATTATGAGCTGCTTAGCTCGGTGACAGGGGGACAGCGGGGCTCTAAATGCTCAACGCTGAGGGGCCGAAGGGCTGTGGCAGGCCTCTCGTCTGCCCTCCGTGCTCGTCGTGACCTGCACACCGCTGGCCTCGGCTGCGCAGCGTCCACCACCGCTACCCGGCCTTGCCCCTGCCCCACACACCGCCAGCACCAACACCTTCAGCCCCTGTTGCCCCCATGGCGCTGGCGCTGTCTCGCCTGCAGGCCCGCAGCTGGACATCCCGCACACGGTGACGCCTCAGCAGCTGGAGACGCTGCTCAACGGGCTGCTGTCAAATGAGGACAAGCTGCCCTACTCCTTCTACATAGAGGAACAGGTGCGGCCGGCTGCGGGAAGAGGCCGCGGGGGACAGCGGGCTGACGCAGGCGGTTGCGGGGCTTGAGGTGGGGCTTGAGGGTGGGGCTTGAGGGTGGGGCTTGAGGGTGGGCTTGAGGGTGGGTAAGGTTTTGCCAGCGCGCGCACTCGCGGACGCGCGAGGGCGGTGCTGAGGATGCGGGCGCGTACACACGCAAGTGAGGTGGGCGGGTAGGCAGGGGCTGGCTGGAACGATGGTGCCTGGGGCTCACCAGGCGCGGGGGGAGGCGCTCCGCTTGCGTGCTGGCCAACAGCACAGCACAGCACAGCACAGCTGGGTAGCACCAGCCCACGCCTGGACAGTCGACTCCCATTCCTCCACTCACTCCACTTCACCTTACCCCACCTCACTCCTACCCCCCCCTCCCCCGCCAGGAGCTGCTGGGCGAGCTGGGCTCCCACCTGCGGTCCGGCGGCATCAGTGTGGAGAAGGCGCTGCTCATCACCTACCAGCCCCAGGCGGTGTTCCGGGTGCGGCCGGTGGCGCGGTGCACCGCCTCCATGCCGGGTGAGGCAGCGCCGGCAGGGGCAGCGGGGTGGGCTGGGCTGGTGGGCTGATGGGGCTGGTTTGGGGGGAGGGTGTGTGTGTGGGGGGGGGGGGTGGGCAAGGGCACGCGGGCTCAGCACCTGTGCTTACGCTGCATCCGGGCGAGGGTGTTCCCATGTAAGTACGCAGGGGGCAGGAGAGGGTCTTCCACGTACGCACATGCACACACGGCCTGTCCCTGAGGTGGCCTGGTCTGGGGGGGCCCCACCCCCACCGACAAGCTTCTGGCCTCCCTGCCTCCTGCCGCGCCACCCGCGCACCGCTCGCCTCACCGCGCACTGCTCGCCTGTTGACCCTGCCGCCCCCAGGCCACTCCGAGTCCGTGCTGACGGTGCAGTTCAGCCCCTGCGGCACCATGCTGGCCAGCGGCAGCGGCGACACCACCGTGCGGCTGTGGGACCTCAACACGCAGCTGCCCAAGACCGAGTGCAAGGTGGGGGTGCCGCGGTGGTGGGTGGGGGTGGGTGGGGGGGTGGGGGGCGGAAGCCAGGGGCGGAAGGGTGGAAGGGCAGGGGCGCGTCCCGTTCCTGTTTACCCTTGACATGAACTGTCACTTCTCACTGCGCAGGGCCACAAGAACTGGGTGCTGGTGGTGGCCTGGTCGCCGGACGCCAAGTGAGTGCGCGCGGCCGAGGGAACCTGGAGTGGAGGGCAGGGCAGGGGCGCGCGGCCGTCGTTGACACAGACGGGAGGGGCAGGCTGGACACGACGAGGGTGGACAGGAGTTGAACACCAGGCCACGTGGCCATCTCCGTGCGGCCATGCGGCGTCATCCCCCTCCACCAGCTCCTCCTCCTGTTCGCCCCCTACTCGCCCTGCAGGTATGTGGCCAGCGGCGACATGAACGGCTCCATCCTGCTGTGGGAGCCCGGCAGCGGGCGGCAGCTGGGCGCCTGCAGCGGCCACTCCAAGTGGATCACCTCGCTGTCCTGGCAGCCCGCGCACAGGCCGGGAGCGCTGCCCAGCAGCCGCTTCGTCAGCGGCAGTAAGGACAACACAGTCAAGGTGGGATGTGGCACACGGGTGTGACACAAAGGGTATGGAGTGTGGAGTGGAGTGGAGGGGGTAAGCGTGAGAGGCGGGCGCCGTTGCAGTTTCATGCAGCGGCGTTGGGCTCGGGGGCCAAGGTGAGTGGGCTGGTGGCGGTGGGCTGGTGGTGTGGGCTGGTAGTGTGGGGCGTAAGGCATGGATATGGTCATACATGCGTGCACCCGCCCTTGACCCCCTAGGGATTCCTGCACCTGGCCCCCCCCTTCGTCTGCAGTCTTCAGTGCATCCTGTACCGCTTTTCCAAACATCCCTGCAAACCCCCCTCAACCCCTCCGTACTCCCTCCCCCCTCCCGGCCTGCCTGCAGGTGTGGGACGCCGCCACCCGGCGCTGCGTGCTGAGCATGAGCAACCACAGCGCCATGGTGACGGCTGTGCTGTGGGGCGGCGAGGGCCTCATCTACAGCGCCAGCCGCGACTGCTCCATCAGCGCCTGGGACGAGGCGGACGGCAAGCTGGTGCGCGTGTTCAAGGGCCACGGCCACTGGGTCAACACGCTGGCGCTCAGCAGCGGCTTCGCGCTGCGCACCGGCGCATTCGACCACAACGGCAAGGCGCCCGCAGACGTAGAGGTGGGGCGGTGCATGGCGGGCTGGGGGGAGGGGTCGGGCTGAGAGCTAGAGGGCTAGAGGGCTACTTGGCGCCTTGAGTGAAACTGTGCTGCTGGCCAGGCTGTATAAGGCCTGCCGCCTTGGCTCATTGGTTGGCCCCGTGGCCGCTCCCCACTGGTGCGCAGGCGGCTCGGGCCAAGGCGGCTGAGCGGTACGCGGAGGCGACACAGGGCAAGTGAGTGGGTACCGGTACGGGCCAGACAGGCGCCAGGCAAAACACCCACGTCACGTCATGTCACGTGTGGCCCCAGTGCGCACGGCCACTAGCTGCCCACGGATGATGCATCTCTCGCATGTACTGGCACTTGACCCCAATGCCCTCGCCTCGCCCACCACCTCCACCAATGCCCCCACCGCCTGCCCGCCTGCTGCGCCCTCTTGCCCCCCCCCCCGCCCTCCCCCCCGCACGCACAGGCCCGAGCGGCTGGTGAGCGGCTCCGACGACTTCACGCTGTGCCTGTACGAGCCCAGTGTGGGCAAGACGCCCATCGCGCGCATGACCGGCCACGTGCAGCTCATCAACCAGGTGGGTGTAAGGGGGGGACAGAGGCAAAGGGGCAGCAGAGGGCGGGCGGAGGAGGCAGGACAGGCAGGGCCCCTCGGGATTCGCATTCTCACACCCCCAACCCCACTCCGCTGGACGTTGTTGCCACTGCCCTAACTTCGCAACCCCACCTCCTCCACCCCATACCCACCTGTCCTTGATGCTCTTACCCAGTTCCCACTGCCCTGACCCCACACCCACACCCACACGCACACCCTCTCCGCCCCTCCCCCCAGGTGGTGTTCTCGCCTGACGGCCGCTTCATCCTGTCCGCCTCCTTCGACAAGTCCGTCAAGCTGTGGGACGGCGCCAAGGGCACCTTCCTGGCCACCCTGCGCGGCCACGTGGGCCCCGTGTACCAGGTGGCGTGGAGCGCCGACAGCCGCATGTTCGCAAGCGGCAGCAAGGACTCCACACTCAAGGTGCGGGGGGTTGGGGGGGGGTCCCGGTGCTGGGGGCGTGGTTGTTTGTGTGGAGCAAAGAGGCAGGTGCTGCTGCGTGTGCGGCCTGGCACGGACGCGCGTGTGCCACTTTGGCGATGCGGTCAGCCGGCCGCTACTACACGCCCCGCGACGCCCGCGCTGGCCAGCGGGCTCCGCACACCATTCACCCATTGCGCCCTGTCACCTCCTTCCCCTCCGTCCGTCTTACATGGCCGGCTCCCTCCCTCCCTCCCTCTCCCCTCCCCCTGCCTGCAGGTGTGGGACGCGCGCACCCGCAAGCTCAAGGTGGACCTGCCCGGCCACGCCGACGAGGTGTTCACGGTGGACTGGAGCCCCGACGGCGGCAGCGTGGCCAGCGGCGGCAAGGACCGCGTGCTTAAGCTGTGGAGGCACTGAGGCTGAGGCACTGAGATGCGGGTTGAGGGTGATAGCGCTGTGCCGCGTGTGTACATGTTGGTCATCACAGAGCGCGCGTATGCTTGACATTGTGCCGAGTCTCTTGCTGTGTGTATGACAGGGCGCCTCGTGTGTTACCAACAGCGGCGGTAGGGAGGGCAATAGGCAGTGCTAGGAGGCACGTGGGATGGACGGCGGGCGGGTAGGCAGCTGTACAAGACATTTTCACGCATGTTGTGTTGCACTTGTAGCTGTAGAGGATGGGAGAAATTGGCGGGATGGCTAACGAGAGGCGGCTGGGTGTGTGCTGTCCAATACTTATCACTTGCGGCAGGGGTGCGGCACCAGTGCCTTGCGGCAAAAGTGCGCACATGCAGATGTTAGCGATACGGATGGTCGGGAGGCGGATGGGGCGGGGCTTGTCACCGAGGAGGCACGAGGAGGCCTGCCAGAGCAGGAATCGCTGTTACAGGAAGCGGCCGAGCCGGCGCTCATGTGCTCCGAGCCGGGAGCCCTGTTTAGTGAGGTGGGGCCCCAGGCCCTCATCAGGGAGCGGGCGGCCGCTTGGCCCGTCACACGGTCACACGGCGAGGCGCTGCTTTGTCGTGGCAGCGCCTGTGTGGTGCCGTGGTGGACTGGGGGCGCCTCTGTCTGCTTGGTCTCCGGCGCAGTGGCCGTGTGTCGCCGAGGGACGAGTCTGCCGCTGAAGCAAATGAACGGGTTGGCTGTGCTGCGGCCCGAACGTAAGCCTACATGACTGTGAGATGCAAGACTGTAAGGAGCGCTCTCCTGAATCCTGCATCCCGCGGGGCGCGGGTCCACAGCGCTCAGGCATCATTCCCACACTGCCACACAGCCCCGCTACCACCCAAGTAACCGCGCACATGCTTTGCGAGTTGCGACTTCTGCCCTGCCTAGCCTTGTGGGATTGGCGGGTCGGGATTTCAGCCATCACAACGGGAACTCGTCTTTCATCCCCTCTGCTCTTGCTTGTCCTAGATCTCCACTGCCTCGATCCTCTCCCTGCACTTGCGCTGCACCTCAACCTGCACTCCGCATCCATCTGCCGTCACCTGCTGCCCCTCACGGCCGCACGCCGCTGCAGACGCCCTGCCTCCTACCCGACGCCCGCCACCCCGCCATCTGCGCCGCCTCTCCCCTCCCCCGTGCCTCCGTGCCCCGCCAGCTGCGCGCCCTGCTGTGCCCCCCGGCGCCTGGCGGGCGGCAGCGGCTGCAGCTGCTCCCGGCGCGGCAGGCCCGAGCCCGAGGCGCGGCAGCACCAGGTGGCGGCCACGCGGCGCAGGCCCGAGTCAAACACCGCGCCCGCCGCCTCCGCCTCCGCCGCGCCCGCCTCCCCCGCCTCCGCCCAGCCCGTCACCAGCGAGGCGGGGCGGGGCACGTGCAGCACCCAGCCGCCCGGAGGAGGGCGAGGAGGGGCCACGGGGCCTGAGCTCGCCGCCGCCGCCGCCCCTGGGCCCTCGCCCCCCTCCCCCTCCCCCGCGTCCTGCAGTGCCGCCAGCCGGGGCAGCAGCGCGCGCTGCAGGCCCAGGTAGCTCAGCGGTGCGGCCAGAGCCACAGCCAGACCCAGACCCACAGCCGCCTGCTGCGCCGCCGAGCCCACAGGCAGCAGCGCCGCGGTGGGCCGTGACGTGTAGTGCTGGCCGCCGCCGCCGCCGCCGCTGTCGCCCCGCTGGCCGCCGCCGGCCAGCCGTAGCACGGTGCGCCGCGAGTGCTGTGTGTGTGTAGGGTGTGGGGGCCACAGGGACCGTAACAGGTCAGGGGGGCGGGTCAGAACCAACCAGCTTGGTGGGTGGGTGCGCGTGCGCTCAGATGCGGCCCATTTGACATGCGCCCACTGCTCCACTCCGGCGGCAGGCAGCCCATCACTGCTGCGCCCGGCTGCCGTACTACTGGACAAGTGGACGTGGGTGCGGGTCCCTGCCGCCGCCCCGTCTCCCCATCTTTACGCCTCATGCCTCACCCGTAAGTGGTATGCCGTACGCGGGTTGTCCAGGAAGGAGCGCTCGCGCACCTCCAGCACCCGCCAGCCCCCTCCGACGCCGCCGCCAGCCCCCTCTGACTCCCCCGGCCCCGCCCCTGCCCCCGGCTCCTGCAGCCGCAGCAGTTGGCCCTCCGCCAGCAGCTTGGCGCGCAGCACCTGCACCAGAGGGCCGGAGGGAGGGGTTGTGGATACCAGCCCAAACTAAACCAAACCCAATGCAACAGGGGGGGGGGAGGAGAGGCAGGGGGAGGGGAGGGTGGGGAGAGAGGCGGAGGGTGCGTGTGAAGAGGCAGAGGGTGGTGAGGGAGGCGATGTGCGGCCCGCCGCCGGATCTCTGGGGGCGAAGGCGCTCAGCTTCCCCCGCCCCCCACCCCACCCCCCACCATTGGCACCGGCACCGGCACACGGGCACACGGGCACACATTGCACGGTGCGTACGTGGCTGAGCGGGCAGTCGAAGGGGAAGGTGGTGACGCGCTCGGCGGTGATGCGGCAGGCGGTGGTCTTGTACCAGTTGCGGGCGCAGGCGCAGCGGAACTGGGGGTGTGGACGACGTCAATGGCGGGGGCGGCAGGGGGCGGGGCAGGGCACGGCAGGGGCGGAGGTAAGGGCGGGGCGGACCATACTAAATGACGGGGTGAAGTGACGTGTGCACAGTCCCCGTGCACGTGTGTGTACAGAGCCAGGTTTGTACGTGGAGACATTTCAGGTGTCGTACTCATGGGTGTCGTGCGGCGACCCACCCGCGGCAGCACCAATGTGCGGTTGAGCGCCAGAGCCAACACGAAGGCCCTGAATGAGCGGAGCCAGGGGCGGCGGCGCGTAGCGACAGGCAGGGCATGGGGATTGGGGGGGGGGCGTAGGGCAGGAGAGAGGCGGCCATGTGTGTTCGGCGCGGTGAGCGCTGGTGTCAGCCGGGCATGGGGCGGGTGCTCGCAGCGGCGCCCCCACCCACCCCCCATTCGCCCACGGCGAAACCCCCGTCCCCTCCTCCTCCTCCTCCTCCTCCTCCTCCTCCTCCTCCTCCTCCTCCTCACCAGTAGGTCTGCTGCAGCTGGCTGTTGAGGCTGTGCAGGTGGGTGGCCACCATGTCCTCGGTGCGGGCCTCGGGCCAGGAGTTGTAGCCGGGCGGCAGCTGGGGGGGAGGAATAAGGGTTAAGGGAGGGGAGGCATGTGTTAGTTCCGGATGCTGCTGGAGGTGTGCGGCTATGGCCTCATTGAGGCACTGGTATGGCCGTGGCCGTACATGCCTCTTCTCTGCGCTCTATGGGTTCTGGGCTGGCAGTTGTGCAGTTAAAATAGGAATGAACTCCCCCCCCCTACAGCTCGCCCCCCGCTGCGCCTGCCGCCTCTGGGGGGCTGCCCCCACCGCCCACCCCTCCGTGCACCTCGGGGTACTCCAACTCGAAGGTCAGCAGGCCCCTGCCACTGGCCGGCGCTGCTGCTGCTGCTGCTGCTGCTGTCCCCTGCAGGCGGCCCGCCTCCTCCTCCTCCCCCTGCTGCTGCTGCTGCTGCTGCCTGGGGCTGTGGTGGGGGTAGGGGTGGTGATAGTAGTACTGGGGTGTGTCCCAGTAGGCGAGCACGTCGCGCATGTTGGCGCGCTTGCTCTCCAGAGTCTTGCCGCCCCACACCCAGTGGACCTCGTACAGCGGGTGCCGCCGGACCTGGAACAGGTGCATGTGCGCGTGTGTTAATAAGCGCAAAGACTGTGAACAGGAGAACAAGAGTGCGTGTGTATGTACATGGCGCGCATCGGCCAGTACCGCTAGGCGCACCCAGCGAGGGGTGTACCCAATAACCCCCCCCCCTCCGCAGCGCCCCTGGGTGCAGCTGCGCGCGCCTGGATGCACGGTGTGTTGCCCCCGCCCCACCCCCACCCCCCACATGGTTCCCGCCCGCCCACCTGGTGCAGCCGGGTGGTGGCGAAGGCGTAGGTGTGGCTCCAGGACGACACCGGCAGGCAGCCCAAAACCACACCCCAGCCGCCTCCCGGCCCCTCCGGCCCCACCGGCCCCGCCGCCGCCCCCGGCACGCCCGGCACGCCCGCCGCCTCGTACAGTGCGGACATGAGCCGCAGCGTGTGGGCACGTGCCGCCGCCGGATCCAAACCCTGATCCAGCAGGCCAGGGCCGGCCCAGCCCGAGGCCCAGCCCGATGCCGAGCCCGGCACGCCACGACCTCCGTGCCCCTGACCCGCCTTCGCCGTCTGCCCTGCCACTGCCGCCGCCACTGCCGCCGCCACCTCTGCTGTCGCCTCCTCCGCCTGCCGGCGGCTCACCTGCCGCGGCACCCCCAGCAGCCGGCCCGGGCCCAGAGCCCCGCCGGCGGCGGCGGCCGTGGAGGCTGCGGCCGTGGCTGAGGCGTTGTTGCGGACGTAGCCTGTGGGCAGCGGGTGTCCGCCCCAGGCCGCCACCACGTCGCCGCGCAGCAGCAGGTTGAGCGCCTGCTGGTCGTGGCCGCTGAAGCCGGCTGGGGGAGGGGAGGGGCGGGCCGCGGCGAGGGTGGGGAGTGGGGGGTGGTCTCCAGCAGGGGCTAGCCCGGCGGCACCGGTGCGTTGACTGCGGCAGTGCGGCGTATGCGGTGTATGTCAGACCCATACAGGGGGCGCGTGCACGGGGGCAAGCTGACGGCAAGCGAGGCCCCATTACTCTTAAACACCCCAGCTGGGGTTGGAAAGGACTATCCCTTTCCTCTCCCTCATTCCCATCCACCCCCATCAGCACCTAGGCGTGACGTACGCACCCTGCTTGACCGCCAGCCAACTGCGCATGAGCTCGGAACCCGCCGGCCCCGCACGAACAAAGTAGACGCCTGCGCAGACAGATACAGCCACACACACACACACGCACACGCACAAGTATTCATGGCAGCACAGCACAGCGCATTTGCGGCGGGGCGCTGGGCGGGGGGCCACAGGCATTTGCCGGGATGCATCCCCCCGCCCCTGCCATCATCCGCCCCCCCTCCACCCCGCCCGCCGCCTCCCGCACACACACACACACACACACACACACACACACACACACACACACACACACACACACACACACACACATACATACACACACACACACGCACACGCACACACACACACACACGCACACGCACACACACACACACACACCTGTGTTGAGGCCCTGGTGCGGACTGCCCGCCAGCTCCACACCCGGGTCCGCCACCGCCCCAGCCGCGCCCGCCCTGTCGAGGCCTGCCCCTGCCCCTGCCCCTGCAGCCCCCTGTGGCCCCGCTGCATCAGCCGCCCCCACGCCCCAAGCCTCCTCCTCCTCCTCTGGCGGCGGCGGGGGGTTTGTGGTGGTGAGCATGTCTGTGGAGAACAGCGCAGCAGGCAGCAGCTGCCGCCAGTCCCCAGCACCCGCACCCGCCCCAGCCCCGCTGCCACTGCTGCTGCTGCCACTGTCACTGGTGCCGCCGCTCATGGTCGCCAGCTGGTCCAGGAGCAGCACGAACGACAGCAGGGTGGGGCCGCGCACAGCAGCCGCCCCCGCCCCCACCCCCACATGCGGCTGCGGCTGCGGTTGTGGCTGCGGTTGCGGCAGCCTCTGCTGCACCGCCACCACCCGCCCCCCTGGCCCCCGCCCCGCCGCCCCCGCCCCGCCACCCCCCAGGGGGTCTGCGGCCCAGCTGACGTCTATGTCGCTGTACAGCACGTGGAAGCCCAGCCGCACCAGCACCGCCACCACACCCACCTGCACGCGCGGGCAGGCGTGCGTATGTGTGTGTATGTGTGTGTGTGGGGGGGGGGAGGGGCGCCCACAGGGGGGAGTGCATTAAGCATGCATGGGGGCAGCCGGGCAGCTGGGCAGGGGAGGTACGGGCAGCCGGTGAGCTACAGAGGGGAGATATGAAATGTGGCGCACGCAGGTTTGGCCTGTAGCCATCCCGCGTCCATCGCCACAGCATGTACGTATGCAACTTGCACACCCCAGCCCGCCCGCCCGCCCGCTCTCCAGCGCTCACTTTGGCCCATGTGGCCCGCTTCCACGCGTTGCTCTGCCACACATAGCCCTCAGTGCTGCCGCTCATATTGCCGCTGTTGACTGCTCCTCCGCCTCCCCCGCCTCCTCCAGCCGCCTGTGACGCCTCTTGCGCCGCGGCACCGCCCAGGATGCAGCGCCCTCCCGCCGCATACCCCTCCCGCTCCACAGCAGCCGCCGCCGCCGCGTCCGTGGGCGCCACCAGCCAGTAGCGTATGCCCGCCTGCCGCACCGCCCCCACCCAGCTGCAGCCGAAGAAGGACCACAGCGGCCCATCCGCCGCGGTCACCAGCAGCGTGCCGCGCAGCGCCAGCGGAGCCAGCCGCTCGCGCGCCGGCGGTGCGCAGCGGTTGAGGCCGTCGGTCACCGAGCCCGCGTTGGAGGCGAGGTCACCGCTGGCAAGTTGCACGAGCGTGCAAGTTGCCAGAAGCGTCCACAGGACACTGGACGTGCCCGACATTTCGTGAAGCTTCGCGTTTACTGGCTAGCACCATTCACCGAGGAGTTCGCAATATAAGTCAAAGTTCAGAGAAGTATAGCTTGAACTTTGCGCGATGACTTAAATATCAAGCTTTCCATAACAATGTTTATCGTAATTGCAAGGTGCGAGGTCGGAATGTCCGACAGCGCTGGATCCGGTCTTCATCTGACAGACGCGGCCGAAGGTCGATGCGCTGAGTGGCCCCGCCCGACCAGCGCCTTGATCAGCGCACCAGCCATCAGATGACCGGACCCAAGCTTCGGGACATACGACGAGAATTGGCTTATGTGGAAGTGTCAAGGGCTTGCGAGTTAGCCATACTGAGCCGCTTCCACTACAGTATGGACACGCGGGTACCACTCCGGCAAGTCCCTAGGGACTGCGTGTGTCCAATGCCCTAGACTGCCGAAATGTTATCATATGACATATAATAAGGTCCCTGAATGATTTCCGGGCATAAACTCGCGCGGGAGCCGAAGTCGAAATGCTAAATGTTCGCGCTCGCCAGGACTTACTGGAATTCGCCTTACGCTGTCCGGATGACATATATAGGTGAACCTTAGTAGACGGCACTAGATACAGGCCCAAAATACCGCCTATGCGAGATATGGGCTCTGGTCAATTTCGCGACTTGAGCCCTGGCCAACATGTTTTGTCCTCTGCCGAGCGCTAATGTCCACTAATGATGTAAGTTATGTACCTACAAAAAGGCGGCGTCTAAATACTGCGGTAGGATTTGCCTCGGGCGACTCCCAGAGCCCTCCGAGCGTGCGGGTTTGGCTAGGAGCATGCACCCCCCCGGACTATTGTGCACATAACTTTTTGATGCCTATTCTTTTTACAGTGGCGATTGCGTATCCTGCATACACTGTGCGTACACTATCCATCACGCTATCACGCTTTTAGTTTTCACGACGAAACTATTTGCGTGTCCCACTGCACACCCCATGCACGGCTGCAGCCGTACGGCCTTTCAGGAATCATCTGTCTAGCTCCGCACCATAGGTATGCTGGCGGCCTTGTCAGATGATTCCTGTGGGGTCTACCAGGCTGTCAAAGTTTGGACACAGCAAATGACCAGAGTGGTACCCGCGTGAGTATGGATGAACACACGCACGCCGTGCACGTCGCCACGCGTGACGCGTCCGATTGAGTTGGCCAGCAGCGCACATTGAGCCCGAACGAACCCGCCTCAAAATGTATCACGGTATGGGACGCCGATGGATGCACGCACGCACAGGCCGCAAGTGCACCGGATCCACTTCAAATCCGCATCAGGCAGGCCGCAGAAGAAATAAAGGTGTATAAGGGGCACGCGCCACTACGCGGTGCCGCGCCAGAGAGGTTGTGCGCGTTTCCTCATCACCGCCTGACTGCATGTGCCTAGCCGGACCGTATGCCAACACACGCCGCACGCCAACCACCGCAACGGCCTCGTACTTTCCCTGGCTTTCCCTGCCACGTCGTCTACCACCGCCATAAAGCACGTCAGATTTCCGCAGCAGCCTCGATACCGTATCGCCGAATTATTTGGCATCTCTCCACCTTGAACATGAATATAGGCATGAACGGATTGAACCCATACACGCCCTCGCTCGTGCGCGTCATAAGTAGTTGGCTGTCCAGTGTATCTGCGTGAGCGTCACGTCCGCCCCGCATGCTCTCTGTTTGCTGCAATGCTGTCTGTACACATGAGTAGGTATGCATGTACGCGTACGTAAACCAAGTAACCATGCAAGCAAATCATTGTGGAAATGTGCATTAAGCTGTCACACAAGAGGCAGTGCGCATGTCAAATGCAGCAGGCGGCGTCGCACATGCACGCACTAGGCCGCGGTAGGGTTGGTGAATTAGTGCGGTCATGCACACATTCACCACTGCGGCGGGTCTTGCGCCGGCACACGGCAACTACCACGCTAGCTCAAATGTGAAGTTTGAATGGATAGATCGACGACTCTGCCGGTCATGCAAATGGATACGTGCCTCGTCCCCCACTTCTCTACCACTCGCTCGATACTCGCCAATCCAGCACACGGGCGACGTGCGCTGCGCACCTCAGGCCCCCCCCCTGTGGTGCGCTGCAGCCTCAGCCGCCCGCATCGTCCCCAATGCACTGCAGCAGCTCGCCCAGCCGCCCCTCCGCCCGCCCATGCCTCGCCACATGCCTGGCCACCACGCCGTCGCACCAGGGCCGACCGCCCGCGGCCCGGGGCGGCAGCGGCGGTGCCTCATGCAGGTAGCTGCTGCTGCCGGGCGCCGGAGCCCCTGTGGGATCGCCGGCTGCTGTCAGCGCCGGCAGGCTCTTGTAGCGCTCGGGCGGCAGCGCCACCAGCTGCAGCCGCTCCGTCAGATTGTAGGCCTGCGGCATAAGGTCACAAGGAGGCGTGGGCGTGTGACACAGCAATCAAGGCACCCCTGGAATATGAAAGCAGCAGTGTGTACCACCCGCAACATCCCTCAGAGACACATGACTGGGGAAGCAACCTCTACGTCTTGCCTCCCGACCACAACAGGAGCAGACCGACCCTCATGTCGCCTGGTGCCCGGCAGCACCAGTAGGCCACGTGCTTCTGAATCTCCGCGTCGTACTGCTCCCAGGTGGCGTAGGTGCTGAAGCCGCTCAGCGTGCGGGCGGGCTGTGGGAAGTGCAGCACGCGCACGCCCTTGAACCGCCCCAGCACCTGCCGCAGCTCGCGGTCCACCAGCGGCGCCGCCACAGTCACCCGCTGGCCGTAGCCGCGCGGCGCCGGCTCCACCGACACCACCAGCTCGTCCGCGCCCAGGTTGGCGGCGCGCGGCATCTGGGATGGCACGATCTCCACAAATGACTTCTGCATGAGCGGGGACGCAGGAGTGCAACAGGCGGTCGAGCAACGGTGAGGCCAGGGCCGGCCATGGAGGCGTGTGAGGTGCACGTCAGCTAGCGTGCGGCAAAGAAACCATCATCCGCCCACAAGTAACCACCCGTATTAACCCAGCCAGCCAGCCAGCCAGCCAGCCAGCCAGCCAGCCAGCCAGCCAGCCAGTCAACGCCTGTGCATGCCGCCCATTACCGTACTGACCTTGAGGCTGTCCGGCACCTTGGGGTTGTCCAGGAATGAGTACTCGCGGATGAACACGCGGTGGCCGCTGTACTCGGTGTTGTCGGGCAGCCGGAACCCGGCCTCCAGCTTCTTCACACGCAGCACGTGGCTCAGCGCGCAGGTGAAGGGGAAGGTGGTGGCCTTCTCAAAGTTGATGCGGCACTGCTGCGTCTGGTACCAGTTCTTAGAGCAGTAGCACTGGAACTGCAGCAGTTGCACGATGAAAACAGGGGAATGCCTGAATCACCAGAGCAGCCATCTTGCGTTGTGCTTGTGCATGCCCGACCGACAACGAACAGGGTCACTCGTCCATATATACCGCCGTATGCTGTACAATGCATATGAGCAGCACCCAGCACTCAAGGCCCCATCCACCGCACGCGTACGTACCCGCGGCATGACCAGCGTGCGGTTGGCAATGAGCGCGATGGCAAAGGCGTAGTAAGCCTGCTGCAGCTGATAATTGGCGGCTTGGACGTGGAAGCGGATCATGTGCTCGGTACTGAACCAGGAGTTGAAGGTGGGCGGCACCTGCATCGAGCCATGGGCGCCAGAGCAGTAGGGGCGCACGCGGCGGTACGTAGGGGCGGCGTGAATTATGTGAATGGGGGTGAATTGGTCGCATCATTCGCATGGCACAACAAACCGTACGGCATGCACGCACCGGCAGCAGGTCCAGGTCAAAGGTGACCAGGTTTGGCGAGGTGTAGTAGTCGGGCTCATCGTGGAACTTCATGGCATCGCGCATATTTTGGCGCTTGCTCTCAAGTGTGCTCCCACCCCACACCCAGTGGATGGCATACAGCGGGTGTTTTAGCTTCTGCGAAACACATGATAGGTGGCGAAGAGGTGGGGTCATGAGGCATGGGGCATGATACATGTCAGGATGGTACACCTGTCGGCTGTGTACCGTATGCATGTGAAGACCGCCGCAGACCACCCGCCCTGCAAGTCCGCAGCCTCTCCCGCTGCGGTCTCCCTCCCAGCCCCGCACCCCCCCCTGTCCCTGTTCCCACCTCCCACAGCCGCGCATTGACGTAGGTGTAGGTGTTGCCGAACATGGATGCGGGCAGGAAGGACACGCCCGTGGTGTTGCTGTAGGCGGCACGGAAGGTGCGCGGTGCCGCCCACTCGCCCGTCGTGTTGCCGTCACCAACGCCGCCCACGTCCCGTTCACTGCCATCATTAGTGCCGCTGCCGCTGGTACTGCCCCGGGGCAGTGTTATGCGAGTGTGTGCATCCGGGAACACCGGCAGGCGCAGGTCGGGGTCGCGGTGGAAGAAGAAGCCCCGGGCCAGTGTGTTGAAACCGTCCTGTGCATATGTGGGCACGTGTGTGCATGTACGTGGGTGCACGCACGTGTCGGCAGGCCCACATACAGGTGAGGGCGCATAAATGTGTGTGGGTGCGGTAGTCCTAAGGCCCAGCAGCAGTTGACCTCACCCGCCCCCATGCACGACACTCGCGTCCGGCCCCTCCCAAAGAAGGCATCATTCGGTCCTCCGAACGGCCCCCCTCCCGCCCGCGGCCTCATTAATCGCATCAGCACCTACCTGGTCGTGACCCACGTCCCGCTCCTGCCACGACAGCCACTCATCCAGGAATGCCGCCCCGCCCGACCACTGCCGCAGGAAATAGATGCCTGCAGGCAGTGTAGTGTAGTGCATAGGGTTGAGGATGCGTGGATGGAGCTGTGGAAGGGGGAGAGCTAACCGGGCGGGCCAATGCATGGGTCGTGTCACGCGTGTTGGCATGTGCAGGTGTGGCGGCCTGGCGGTTGGGTGCTGACATGGTGGTGGCTGGTTGCTATGCATGGATCTTGCCATGCATGCATTGGGGCCAGTCGGGTCAGTCCGCACCCGAGCCGCGCTGTGGGCGGGGCCGCCCACCTGCCCGCACCCTTGAACTACGGTAGCTAGCAGTCCAAACATGCACCCTCGCGTTGTTGGTTGTCGCCCTGGCCATGATGCGCCTACCTACCTGTGTTGATGGGCGCGTACGGCTGCGGGCTGTCCTCCAGGCCGCGGTCGCCGCGGCGGTTCATAGTGGACACCGAGTCGGTGGCCACCGCCACATGCGGCGGCGCCCACCAGCCCGACGACCCTGCCGCAGCCGCGTCCGCAGCCGCGGGGGTGGCCCCAGCAGCCCCAACCTCTGACGCTGCTGCGTCCCACTTCGCCCGAACTTTGTGGCCGATGCCGTCATCGCCGCCGTCGCCTCCGTGTCTCTCCTGCAGTTGCTGTTGGAAGAATGGCAGCGGGTCGCCGAACCAGACCACGTCCGTGTCAGAGTGGATCACGTTCACGCCGAACTCGTACACCGCCTTGATGATGTGCACCTGCATGACATTGCGCGAGCAAATGCGTAATGTGCGCGATGTTAGTGAGCGTGCGATTCCGTGTGTGCATGTGAGCAAGTAAGTGCGCTGTGCGTCCTGGGCACGCGGAGGGGGTGAAAGGGGTGCCCACTGGCAGGCCCGCCCATCGTACGCTATATCAGTACACACGGAATGAAGCAAAGCAGCTCCTCCGGCATGCACAGTTTGCCTAGCTTCCTTCGTGACGCTTAGCTGGTGCTGCCACAGTGCCACTGACCTTATTCCATGTCGTGAGCTTCCAGTGGTGGCTGCCCCAGTGGTATGCAGTATCTGAGGCACACACATACGCACACGTGATGCCGGCGGGGCATTGGGTCATTGGGTGCGAGTAATGCAGCTGAGGTGCACTGCGAACCTGTCAAAGTGTCAATGCCATGCCCCCTGCATTGTTTCCCATGCGGACTATAAAGAGATGGAGGTCATGCGGTTTTGGCTCTAGACCTCAACTGCCTGACGGGGTCCGGCAGTGCCGACTTCGACAGCTGCACGAACACCGGCACGAAATCCATCTTACCGACACAGAATTGCCCACTAGACCAGTGGGCATGAAGCCCACTAAGGCAGTGGGTCGTGCGTAACAAGTAAATTATATATGCGATAAATACATTGATTATGATGTAAATATATCGTTTTAGTTGCGGGGCGAGCAATCGCTGACCACCTGGCCACCAACCCGAGGTCCGCCCATCGGCCCCCCCACCACCACATGCACACGTACGCCAAACCCCACGCACACCCCCATCGCCCCGAGCCCTGAGATACGCCCCGATATCTATTTTGGCCAAAGCCTTCTCCCAAATCACTGGGCGCGCCTGGTGCCGCCGTACGTGATGGGGTTGTGAGTGTCAACGGTGTCCCAGCCCGCCCCCCCCTGGCGCCCCCCCCCGACTCCAAAGCAACTGTAGCTCCCCGCAAGCCCCCGAGCTAGCACAGGCCTCTACACATATGGGGGCATGCAGGGTGTGCGTGGGGTGGCAGGATCCCGCCGGAGCAGGTGTGGGCTGGCGCTGGGGACCGGACTGGGCTGGGGGGTGGGGGGGGGGGGCAGCATGCGTGCCGTACCCTGGACCGGCCTGTACGGCCCACCCGGACAGAGACCCATGCTCCCGAGCTAGCACAGGCCTCTACACATATGGGGGCATGCAGGGTGTGCGTGGGGTGGCAGGATCCCGCCGGAGCAGGTGTGGGCTGGCGCTGGGGACCGGACTGGGCTGGGGGGTGGGGGGGGGCAGCATGCGTGCCGTACCCTGGACCGGCCTGTACGGCCCACCCGGACAGAGACCCACGCTCCCGATGAGAATGCGCCTAAGAAATGGATATGGCACATGTGGAGCACTTGGGGAGCACTTGGGCTCTGGCTGCGGGACGGCAAGCATGCTGCCCGAACTTTCCCCACTTGACCCACCCAACCCCCAGCCCAGACCGGGTCCCCATCTCACACTAGCCCCGCAGGATTCCTGCCGCGCCGGTCGCAACCTACCTGTCCATCATAAGTCTGGGGGCTGTGTTGGATTGGGGCATCGGGTTACGTCCCGGTGGTCCCTGGGTCCCTGGGTCCTGGTCCTGGGGCCGTGGCTAGGTATGGCAGGCATGCTGCCCGTATCCACCCCCAGACCAGACCAGTTCTCACCCCCACTCCTCATCTTTGTCCAGCAGATGCTATCCCACGATCACCCTATGCGTCCCTTTGTGTGTATAAAGCTGCGGTAGCGGGATGACGTTTGGCTCTTTCCGAGTGCGGACGTGGGCCCCGAATGGGAGGGGGGGCATTGACACCAGCATGCTAGGCAGGGTCCCCTAGCCTCTCTGCCAGTCTTGGCGCCTGACGCTGAGGCGTATGTCATTCGCCATGTGTCCCTAAAGCTAGACAGAAGGTTGCGGCGACAGAAGGTTGCGGCTTGGAGGGGGGTGGGGGGCGATGGGCGAGCGAGGTCGGCAGGACCTCGGGTTGGTGGCCAGGTGGTCAGCGATTGGTCGCCCCGCAACTAAAACGATATATTTGCATCATAATCAATGTATTTATCGCATATATAATTTACTTGTTACGCACGACCCACTGCTCTAGTGGGCTTCATGCCCACTGGTCTAGTGGGCAATTTTGTGACGATGAGCTGCGAAATCATACATAGTTGACCGACCCACTTCGCCCGAAGCAACCTCACAGCTCACCAGAGCCCTTATAATTGATGCGATCCTGGGGCGCATTGAAGCAGTGGTCCGTGATACCCTGGGCGCCCATCGCAGTGGAAGTCTCAGGGTCCAGAGCCGCTATCAGCCAGTAAGTGATACCGGCTGACCGGATGTTTTCTACATAGCTCGGCCCGAAGCTGTGCCACACCAACTTATCGACGATGGTGACCAGAAGCGTGTTGTCTCGCGCAACTTTCTTGACTAGGGCTGAAGTTAGCGACCCACAATGTATGCCAACTGCGTGAATGGCGACAGAGTGCGCTTCGACGCCACGGAGGCGCTGCCGCGGCCGCGGGTGGGAAGCATTAGCACCAATGTGAAGATGTGAAGCGAAGCCCAGCGCGAGAGCTAAGGACCAGATGATTATAATGCGATGCATCACAAGCAGTAGGTCTCTGTTGTGTCAACATTTGCCATGTTATGTATACATGCAGTGAGGCGCACCAAGCCTCTGTCTTTATAAGATAGAAGGAGATCAGGAGTCAGTCGTTCGGAACTACAGTAGTTAGTGACCGCAATGGTGGCGCTGCTGATGGCAGGTCGTGTGATGGGACAGGGTTCAGGCAGGTTGGCGAGGTCCCATAGGGTGCAGCTGACGCCCGTACCCCAAGCAGACAGCAAACAGTTTGCAGCGGCAGAGCAGGAGTGCATGGCTGGTCGAACGCCGGAGTTACTGTACCGACAAGTTGCTGGCTGGTTGGAAGTTTGCTGATGGCAGGTCGTGGTTTCTGCGATTTCACAGGCCGTGCGGCAGACCCGACCACGGCCAGGACCACGGCGGCAAGTGCTTGCTTCGCACCGTGTAACATCCTGCCGCTGCAGTACCTAGTGCAGCAGCTAGTATGCCATCCACTCATGGCGCCTGCACGCACCGCTAATCCTCAGCGGTACAAACACCGCGGCATTTTTCATCTTAGCCCGGGGTTAGCGGGGCCCTCGCCCCCCCCCCCCCAGGCGCCGCGCCCCACCCGCACGGAGCGGCCAGCCACCATCCAGCGACAGGGCCGCCTTCGCCCTATGCGTTTCGACACTTGGTGTCAGTGTCGGGTGTATGGGGGCTATCCGCCGCCAAAGCAGTCTCTCCTCGTTGACGGACTGATGCGGACAGTGTTGTCAGGGTGTGTTTGGGGTTGCATCCGCCTCATACATCCTGCTGCGCACAAACGCCTACACCACACCTCATCACCCGCCAACAGCCATCTCAAACCTCAGACTACGGTACCTCGGGGATAGCTCATGACGTACTACGGTACAGGCCGGAGACGCAGTCACAGTAAGGCCTATCGGCGGCGGGTTAAAATCAGCGCCGGAGCGAGGCGCGACTTCGCGTGTCCATTGACGGGGTAGACATTCGCCTTTGAACCTCCCCTGCTTTACATGCGGTGCTGCCGCCTGGTGTGCATCAGGCTGATATTTTTGAGCCACGACGTGCGGCCGTGCCTCAGGTCCGTAACTCGGGATCACCATCGGACGCATCTGCGACCCGCTCTAGAATATCTGTCCGGGCATGCGGCGGATTGGCCCCACCTCGTGCAGGTACGAGCTCTTGCCGCCGTGCGCCGGCAGGTTCTTGTAGCGCTCGGGCGGCAGCGCCACCAGCTGCACCTTGTCAGTCAGGTTCATGGACTGCGCGGGGTTGCGCGGGTGGGCGGCAAGAGACCCGTGGTAAGAAGGAATCGCCAGGCAATCGCTTAGAAGCGCAAAGAAGCGCAATGTCACACTTCCCATCCCCCGCCTCTGCCGCATAGTTCCAGGCTGTATTTTAATGCCCTACCTGCATATCCGGCGGCGTACGGCAGCACCAGTAGGCCACATGCTTCTGAATCTCCGCGTCGTACTGCTCCCAGGTGGCGTAGGTGCTGAAGCCGCTCAGCGTGCGGGCGGGCTGTGGGAAGTGCAGCACACGCACGCCCTTGAACCGCCCCAGCACCTGCCGCAGCTCGCGGTCCACCAGCGGCGCCGCCACAGTCACCCGCTGGCCGTAGCCGCGCGGCGCCGGCTCCACCGACACCACCAGCTCGTCCGCGCCCAGGTTGGCGGCGCGCGGCATCTGGGATGGCACGATCTCCACAAATGACTTCTGCATGAGCGGGAACGCAGGAGTGACACATGCGGGAGAGCAACGGTGAGGGCAGGGTAGGCCATGAAGGCGTAAGAGGTGCACGTCAGCTAGCGTGCGGCCATGAAACCTGTCCGCCCAGGAATAACCACCTGTATCAACCCAGCTTGCCAGCCAGCCAGCCAGCCAGCCAGTCAATGCCTGTGCGTGCCGCCCATTACCGTACTGACCTTGAGGCTGTCCGGCACCTTGGGGTTGTCCAGGAATGAGTACTCGCGGATGAACACGCGGTGGCCGCTGTACTCGGTGTTGTCGGGCAGCCGAAACCCGGCCTCCAGCTTCTTCACACGCAGCACGTGGCTCAGCGCGCAGGTGAAGGGGAAGGTGGTGGCCTTCTCAAAGTTGATGCGGCACTGCTGCGTCTGGTACCAGTTCTTAGAGCAGTAGCACTGGAACTGCAGCAGTTGCACGATGAAACACTAGCTTACATTTCTCTGAAAACAGGGGAATGCTTGAATCACCAGAGCCGCCATCTTGCGTTGTGCTTGTGCATGCCCGACCGACAACGAACTGGGTCACTCGTCCATACATACCGTATGCTGCACAATGCATATGAGCAGCACCCAGCACTCCAGGCCCCATCCACCGCACGCGTACGTACCCGCGGCATGACCAGCGTGCGGTTGGCAATGAGCGCGATGGCAAAGGCGTAGTAAGCCTGCTGCAGCTGATAGTTGGCGGCTTGGACGTGGAAGCGGATCATCTCCTCCGTCATCTTCCAGTCGTTAAAGTCGTCGGGCATCTGCATGCATGGATAGCGAGGCCAACACACGCGCAGTATGGCGCAACGCCACCAACGAATCCCACTGACAAGAGCAGGCAGCGTTGAAGCCGCTATGACACATGGTGTTGCTGGGCGGGCACAGATCGTAGGTCACAGGTTGGACACAGCATGCACGCACCGGCAGCAGGTCCAGGTCAAAGGTGACCAGGTTTGGCGAGGTGTAGTAGTCGGGCTCATCGTGGAACTTCATGGCATCGCGCATATTTTGGCGCTTGCTCTCAAGTGTGCTCCCACCCCACACCCAATGGATGGCATACAGCGGGTGTTTTAGCTTCTGCGAAATACATGATAGGTGGCGAAGAGGTGGGGTCATGAGGCATGGGGCATGATACATGTCAAGATGGAACACGTCGGCAGTGTACCGTATGCATGTGAAGAACGCCGCAGACCACCCGCCCTGCAAGTCCGCAGCCCCTCCCGCTTAGTTCTCCCTCCCAGCGCCGCACCCCCCCCTGTCCCTGTCCCCACCTCCCACAGCCGCGCGTTAACGTAGGTGTAGGTGTTGCCGAACATGGATGCTGGCAGGAAGGACACGCCCGTGGTGTTGTGCATGGCCGCGTAGAAGTAGCGGTTGGCGGTGGCGTCGCTGGGCAGCACCGCGGGCGGCAGGTGCTTGTCCTCGTGCCGGAAGCCGCTGCCGCGCGCCATGGTGTTGAAGCCGTCCTGGTCGTGGCCGATGTTCTTGTCCTGCCAGTCCAGCCAAGCCTTGAACATGTCCA
This sequence comes from Chlamydomonas reinhardtii, assembly GCF_000002595.2. NCBI lineage: Eukaryota > Viridiplantae > Chlorophyta > Chlorophyceae > Chlamydomonadales > Chlamydomonadaceae > Chlamydomonas > Chlamydomonas reinhardtii. Next base: position 66,789 of record NC_057004.1, on the reverse strand, counting down.
GCCCGCCCGCGTACTGCTTGATGAAGTAGATGCCTGTACAAGCGAGCGCGAGCGCAAGCGCAAGGGGGATCGGCAGCACGTAGGAGAAGAAGTGAGTGGGCGACCACCATCGGGCGGCGACACGGTGCATAGCATAGCATCATGGCATGCGCCAGACAGCGCTTTCATGTACGGCCGAGTCGCGCTTGGTGATGCCTGAATCCCGCCTGCGCTGTGCTCCTCGTATCTGTTGTGAGCCGCACCCATCCAAAAAAGCCTCGACCCACTTTCCACCATGTCCCGTCCCCCGTCCCATGGTGCAGGCTCCAGCTCTGCGCTCCAGCAGACTTTGGACGTTTTCCCCTGTTCTGCTTTCCTGTTACACTGCCAGGGTTGCACTGCTGTCATGCTAGCAGCCAGTATCCATGGTCATCGGGGCTACCCTAACGCCGGGCGCTCGGGTTACTCTGGCACAGGAGTTAGCGGGAAACGTGCATAGCGACCGAATATCGGCGAGGAACGACGCCTGCCCCCGCCTGTCCGCCCCCGCCCTCCCGCGCGGACCTGTGTTGATGTTGGTGAAGGGGTTGGTCGTGACCTCCAGCCCCATGTCGCCCACGGGGTTGCCGGTGGCCACCGCGTCCGTGGCCATGATGACGTGCACTGGGCCGCTCAGCCGCTCGTGGAAGAATGGCAGTGGGTCGCCGAACCAGACCACGTCCGTATCCGAGTGGATCACGTTCACGCCAAACTCGTACACCGCCTTGATGATGTGCACCTGCGTGACATTCCGTGAGCACATGCGTCATGTGCGCGACTTTAGTGGATGTGTGGCTCCGTGTGCGCATGCCCGCATGTGAGCAAGTAAGTGCACAGTGCGTGCTGGGCATGCACTGCAGCACGCGTGCATGGACACGTCCAGCCTGGCTGGTCTCCACCCTGCAGGGTCACCACCACAGCACCGCCCGGCGGTACACAAGCATGCAAGGTCCTTTCCCGGACCATAGACACCCCACAGGCCCTTGCAAACCATCTGCAACGCAAGTGTCATCAGGTGACGGTCATCACGGCCCGTCAGATCACCCCTGCGCACCACGCGCACCACCCGCACCTTGTTCCACGTGGTCTGCGTCCAGTGATGCCCTCCCCACTGGTAGTTCGCGTCTGCAGCGCACAAAGAAAGCCACATCAGGCCCGGCACCTAACACATGTGTCCTTCCCCCACCAGTGCAAGTACCTGTACAGGGCTGTCAGTCGATACGGCGGAAACCCTTCCACGCCCGGAAACTCCCGCCCCGCGCCCCAACTCCCAACCCCACAACTGCTGGAGCCATAATCCTCACCCTTGCCCTTGTACTTTACACGCTCTTGCGGCGCATTAAAGCAGTGGTCCGTTATTCCCTGGGCGCCCATTGCTGTGGAAGTCTCAGGGTCCAGAGCCGCTATCAGCCAGTAGGTGATACCAGCTGATTGGATGTTTTCTACATAGCTCGGCCCGAAGCTGTGCCACACCAACTTATCAACGATTGTGACCAGAACCGTGTTGTCTCGCGCAACTTTCTTGACTAGATCTGCAGAAAGTGGCCCACAGTGCGCTTGCAATACGGCCCTGCCTCGTGCGGCGAGCGGATAGTTAGCGACCCGAGCGGGAAGGAACTCGGAACGAGCACTTACGAGCCCTAACAATGCTAGCGTAAGATAACTCAAGAGAGGGTATGTGCGCTTCATTGTGCAGGGCATTCTGCTGCGCTCAGCGAACAAGCCTATTCAGTTCAGCTCATTTGCGAGGGCTCTTAAGCTACTTTTTGTTTAAGAGCATTCATACTGTTTCTACTAAGCAAAATATATAATAGGAGTGCCAAGTTTAGGACAGTGGCCAACTTCTTTCGCCGAGAGCGCCAAACCGCGACCATGCGTGCTGTGCGCCGGGCCAAAGGGGGTTGAACCACATGCAAGATGTCAATCACTGTCCTTGTTTTGTTATTGGCGGTCGCTGCAGTAGCCGGTGGCACGCCTGTGCAGCACGAATGGCCTTCCTGGTTTGTCCAGGAAGGGTCGCCTCACGTACTTGGCGCTGGGAGTAGAGGGCTGAAGCAGCAGCAGCAGCAGCCAGCAGGAGGGCACTGCGGGCCGCTCACCAAGTAAGTGCGTGGGCGAGAAGTGCAGAGGCTCCGCTCCCTGGCCCCGCTGGCAGCTGTCCTCTCCTTTGGCAGATACTTCAGCCCCTGCGAGTGTGGCGGCCTGCTGTGCTGCCGCGGCCTCTCTGTTGCAGGGAGCTGGTGCTGGGTGTGGCCAAGGAGAACACGGTGCTGGTGACCGTGATCGACAAGATTGTGTGGGCGCAGCTGGGGCCCAGCTATGTGGATAACGTGCGCGCCGCCAACATCAGCTACTGGCTCATTGCGGCGCTGGACCCCGAAACGTCGCTAGGGTTGGGGTCTATGGGGGCGGTGGGGCACTGCTTCAACGCGCCCGCAGACCGCCTGGTGTACAAGGGCTCAGGTGCGGGCGGGCGGGACCGGCACAGGCAGAGGGTGCTGGGCGCGGATGCAAGCAGGGGGTGTCTTCTTGACGGCAGCAATAAGCAAGTATGGCTGTGCAGACGGAATTGTGCCGCGCGCAAAGAGGGCAGATACATTGCCTGTTTGGTAGCGTGCTTTTGCCAATCATGCCGCCCCCTCGCAACAGATGCACAGTACAAGTGGGGCAGTAACCACTGGACCCAGACCACTTGGAACAAGGTGTGTGTTCACGCGCGTGTGCGCCTGTGTGCGGGTAACATCCCATGTAGACGGTAGGGGCGTCGATGGGGCAAGCGCGCTGAGGCAGCCCTGAGAGCAGTCGGGAGCAAGGCAGCCCAGAGCTGGATGTGGTGAATGGGCCACAGCAGGACCCATGACTTCCATGCCAAGGCTGTGGAATCTCGGCCAAAGGAGAGCGCTGTATATGTTGCATACAACATCGTAATGCAGCCGCCGCCTGGGGCTCCTGTGCACTTACCGCTCGCGCGCTGTGCCCTTGCTTGCGCGCTGTCCGCCGGCAGGTGCACATGATGAAGGCGGTGTACGAGTTCGGTGTGCATATCATCCACTCGGACACGGACGTGGTGTGGTTCAGCGACCCACTGCCCTACTTCGCCGCGCGGCAGCGTACCAGCCCGGTACACGTGGTGATCGCCACGGACGCCGTGCAGACGCAGAACGTCAAGGGGGACACGGGGCTGGAGATATCCACCAACCCACACACGAACATCAATACAGGTAATCTCGCTTGGAGAATACGGTACCGATAACCACCCGTTGACAGTTCCGGTTGCATGGAATGTAGATTCGGCATGGGGGTACCAGTGTACCGCTCTGGGCAGGAAGCGTGTGCCACAGTCAACCCCCACGTCACTAGGCCACGCCTCACTGCGCCACTCACCTCTCCACGTTCATTGCTTAAAGCTGACTGCCTCCCAACCCTGTGTGCCAGGCATCTACTTCATGCGGCAATGGCCCGGCGGGCTGGCGTTCTTCGACGTGTGGCTGTCTTTTCAGCCCAAGAACGTGGGCCACGACCAGGTGGGGGCGGGCCCCGGTGGGATGACAGGGCGTCGGGCTTGTGAGGCATGCGTGTGTCGTCCTTGGTCAGCACGTGCAGTGCCGCGCACCTGCCCGCTTGATCGCCTCCAGTCATCCCGTAGCGCCACACAACGCCGCATGTCGCGCCTGGCCACCTGCACCTACTCACCCACGCTCGCGCAGGACGGCTTTAACACGCTGGCCCGCGGCCACTTCTTTCGCGGCGACCCCGCCATGCCCAAGGCGGTGCTGGGGCCCGACCCCAGCGCCCGCCTCTACTACGCCGCCTTCAGCAACACCACCGCCATCTCCTTCCTGCCCGCATCCATGTTCGCCAACGCCTACACCTACGTCAACGCGCGGCTGTGGGAGGTGGGGACAGGGACAGGCTCAGCCGCGTGCTAGACCGCACTGTAGCCTGGTGTGCAGCTCCTTGTCTGCCTGCCTTCCACCGCACCGATGCCTCTGGGCCCCGGGGCCACTGGCCCCCTCCTTGCACCCGCAGAAGCTGGCCCACCCTCTGTACGTGGTGCACTGGGTGTGGGGCGGCAGCACCATGGAGAGCAAGCGCCAGAACATGCGCGACGCAATCAAGTTCCACGACCCACCTGAATACTACACCTCGCCAGACCTGGTGACCTTTGACCTGGACCTGCTGCCGGTGCGTACAGGTAGCTGGTAGCGGCTTGCGCGGAGGCTGGGGGTGGCTGGAGTGGGCGCAGCGGGGCTTTGCGTATGGGGGGTGGGGCGGCTGGCACGGTGGCATAGCGCTGTGCTGAGCGCAAGTCCTTACTACCAGTATCGCCAGTTGCGTGAGCCGCATGGCCGCACCGCCCGCACGCACATGTTGACAGATGCCTGTCGGGTTCAACAACTGGGAGCTCCAGCGCACTGAGGAGATGATCCGCTTCCACGTCCAAGCCGCCAACTATCAGCTGCAGCAGGCCTACTACGCCTTTGCCATCGCGCTCATTGCCAACCGCACGCTGGTCATGCCGCGGGTACGTACGCGTGCGTGTTATGGGGCCTGGAGTGCTGGGTGCTGCTCATATGCGCTGTACAGCATACGGTATGTATGGACGAGTGACCCAGTTCGTTGGCATGCACAAGCATGCACAAGCATAACGCAAGATGGCGGCTCTGGTGATTCAGGCATTCCCCTGTTTTCCTCGTGCAACTGCAGTTCCAGTGCTACTGCTCTAAGAACTGGTACCAAACTCAGTCGTGCCGCATCAACCACGAAACCGCCACCACGTTTCCCTTCACCTGCGCGCTGAGCCACGTGCTGCGTGCCAAGAAGCTCAACACCGGCCAGTTTGCCCTGCCGCCCGACGCCACTGAGTATGCGGGTCACAAGGTGCTGGTGCGCGAGTACTCCTTCCTGGACAACCCCAAGGTGCCGGACGACATGAAGGTGCGGGTCCTGCTTGCGGGACCTGGAGCCGCAGACGGCGCACAGGTCATGCGCCCCACCCTCGGGTTTTCATGTCTTGTGCCATTTGCGTACCGCACGATTCACCACTCACAGCTTACCGGTAGTACACCATTGCATCAAGAGGAAAAGCGTTTGCCGGTTGGTTGCCTGGACGCGTCACACCTGAACCATGCCGGACTGCCCTTCGCATCTGCAGAAGTCGTTTGTAGAGGTGGTTCCGTCGGCGCTGCCGCGCCCGGGCGGCCTAAGGCTGGACCAGCTGGTGCTGTCCACCGAACCCGCGCCGCGGGGACACGGTCGCCGTGTAACTGTGGCGGCGCCGCTGTCGGACCGGGAGCTGCGGGCCGTGCTGGCCAACATCAGCACAGCGGCGGGCGGTGCACGTGTGCTGCACTTCCCGCAGCCCGTCCGCATCTTCAGCGGCTTCAACAACCACGCCACCTGGGACCGATTTGACGAGCTCATGCAGCGCCACACCACACACTGGTGCTGCCGCAGCCCGCCAGACATGAAGGTGTGTCAGGGCTGGGCCGGGTGGGCGGGTGGGGTAGCCAGGTTGTAGCTGGGTGCCGCATATGGACAGCTCGGCAAGGCGCCGTAGGCGCCTGGCGGGGCTGGGTCGTGCTTTTGCTCAGCTAAGCCACGGTGTTCATTCTGGCACGGGCGTGTTACTCATGTCTATCATCGCTCATTCATCTCAGGCCTACAACCTGACGGAGCGGCTGCAGCTGGTGGCGCTGCCGCCCGAGCGCTACAAGAGCCTGCCGCCGCTAGAGGCGCGAACCAGCTACCTGCACACACTGGGGCCATGGCAAGGGCTCAGCAAAGGGACGTAGCGCTGCCCACTGACAAGTGTGCGGTGGTTTCAAGAATACACTAGCGTATGGACAGCGTGGAAGATGCGATGATGGGAAGCAAAGGGCAAGTCCGAGAGTCGCGCAATGTTGCAGGAGTATGTGTGTAGATGGGTAGGTGCGTGTGTCTGGCGGTGCGGGGCTAGAGAAGCGAGAAGACAGTGTAGGACTTCATGGTGTGGGACTTGAACTAGGAAGGAATCTGACGGTGCTTAATGACTGGTGGATACCGGACGTCTTTTGGTGGCTCGCGGGACCAACCCGGTGGGCCGCCCAGACACGGAGGGGGAAAGGACACGCGAGCGCGGATGATGGGCCCCACACCCACTTCATCACCCCCACCCGCTGCTGAGCTGGCTACATACACTGCTTTTAAGTGTCATACTGGCCCTTGGCTAGTAAGCGACGGAAACCACGGGCTTCTTTGCTCTGTTATTGCCACACATCCGCGACGCTCGGCGTGGAGCTGCACACAGCGACCAGCCATTGCAACGATTTGGGCAGCTTCGGTCGCCAGGAGCTTGAGCGCGTGGAGACTTCTCTGGTGTGTGGGAAGGATGGCCAGTCGTCGCTGCACTGTGATCGACGCGCCAGTGGGGATGTGGCTCGCGATGAATAACAGTGTCAGACATATGTATGGCCTCTCCTGCGTGCTCGAGCGGTCGCCCAGTGCTCATTGACAAACACATATCCTCGCACGCGCCGGCTCCAAGGGGCAGTCACCGCATCGTTATCCGTACCGTGTACATGCTGCAGTTGTCATGAAGGTCATGAAGGCCCTGGCCGCACTAGCTCCGGTGCAGGACTAGACCTGCGAACCCCTCCCCGCCCCCTGGCCATGCCCACCTGCCTGCAGGACGCGTGAGCAGCCTGCTTTCCACTTGATACTCCTTGCACCACCGAGCACCGACACCATGCAGCACACGCTCATGCGCGCTAATTCCTACCCAGCGGGCGCTGCCTGCAGCGGTCGCGCCTCGCAGCGCCGCGCGCAGCCCGTCACAGTGTGCAGCGGCGCCAGCCGGTGAGCTGCCCGGGGCAGCCGCTGTTGCAGCAGTAGCGGGGAGCTCGTGCGCATAGGATGCTTCATGGGGCCATGTATCTACTCGCATGCATCTGGTGCAGTCTGGGATTTGCGAGTAACACTGTGATGTTGGCGCCGACCCCTGGAAGGACGGATGCAGCTCCTACGTTGCTGACCTCACTGCGCCCTTGAAACCCCATGCACACCTCGCCCCGCCCCCATCGCAGCACGCCGCAGCAGGGCATCGCCCCGATGCGCGGCAGCTCGGCCTGCGGCGCCTCCGGCCGCCTGCCCGCGCCCTTCTCGTCCGCCGCCGCCTCGCGCCCCACCGCCGCTGGCCGCCGCGGCGCTGTGCGCGTGCAGGCCAACTGGGGCGCCCCGGTGGAGTTCCAGCCTGCAAAGTGGGTGCCACGAGCACGAGGCAGCTGTGGGAGGGGGAAATGGTTAGGCATCGTCCGGCGGCATAGCTCAAGCCGCCAACGCCCATGCCAAGCCTGGCCTTTCGACCCTTCGGGGTTGGAAAAGTACATAAGTAGTATAAATTCGGGAAATCCTCACGGTCGGACCGCCTTTGTACGGCAGTTGAAGTGACACAAAAAGATCGCCCGCCACTTCATGCTTCATGTCTATTTCGCCCCGAACCGTGTGGGACTCGTGCCGCAGGGTTGTGTCCAACTCGCCCGCCGCCGCCGGCCCGCTGCACAAGGTGGTGATCGACGTGGGTGCGCCGCTGGCCGCCGGCTACACGGTGCCGGGCCAGTTCGTGCAGGTCAAGGTGGGGGACAGCAAGCCCGGCTTCTTCGCCATCGCCTCGGCGCCGGGCGCACACGCCGGCAGCGGCCAGCTGGAGTTCCTGATCAAGGGGGCGCCGGGTGAGCAGGGGGCAAAGGCGGGGTTGCAGCGGGATGCAGCGCTCAGTCGATCGCTTGCCCACTGCAGCCTAGCACAGCTCCCCGGCCTACGCGCTGCGGTCCCACGCCCATGTGATGGAGCCTAGTCCTTGGGTACCGCACATGACCGACATTGAATCTCATGTTTCGTGCATGGCTGCCTCCCCCCTCCCTCCCCCGCACCTCGCTCCTCAGGCTCCACCGCCGAGCTGCTGTGCAACGCCTCGGCCGGCGACCCCGTGAGCGTGAGCCCGGTCATGGGCAAGGGCTTCGCGCTGGACCGTCTGCCCGCCTCCACCACCCGCGCCGTGCTGCTGTTCGCCACCGGTTCCGGCATCAGCCCGCTTCGCGCCGTCATTGACAGCGGCGCGCTGGCCGGCCGCGACGTGACGCTGTACTACGGCACCCGCAACCCGGGTGAGGGCACGGAGCAGGGCTGGGGGCGTGACATGCAGGGGTGGATAGGGGCCCTTCCCGCTGCAGCCCCCGTGACCCTGCCACTTTATACGCCCGTTCTCTGGCCCCCATCACCCGCCTTGCTGCACCCTCTGGGCATTCCCTACTGACACCTCCTCGGTTGTCTTCAACTGCATTCTCATGCTTGCCGGCTTGCTCCTCCTCCTGCGCGCTCCTCCCACCAACAGAGTCCACTGCCTACAGCGAGCTGCTGCCGCAGTGGACTGCCGCGGGCGTCAAGGTGGTGTCGGTGTACAGCGAGAGCAAGCAGGGCTACGTGCACGACGTGTTTGAGCGCGAGGGGCTGGCCGCGCTGCCCGCCGACGCCGCCAGCAGCGTGGGTGCGATGCTGTGCGGGCACAAGGGCATGTGCCAGGCCGTGACGGCGCTGCTGACCGCGAAGGGGGTGCCGCCCGAGAAGATCCTGCTCAACTTCTAGGCAGTGTGCAGCAGTGGGGCGGACAGTGGCTTTATGGCAGGGCGCTAGGTCAGGGGGCAGGCATGACGGCAGGGAAAGAGACATGGCAGTAGCTTGGGCATACGGCCGCACGCTGGTCAGGCGTGGGAGTCTCGTGCAGCCCCGGAATGCGGTCACTGTAAGCAACAACGCATCTGATTGGGCGATTGGCTGTCAACTTTGCCGCTGAGCCGCAGCGCAATTCGTAAGTCAGTCTGAGGCCCTTACAATGCACGTGCATGACAGCACCATTCTCCGAAACGCAGCACTCCGTAACGCCATGTGCGACATACCCGGCCCGTGCTCTGTGAACTGCCAACCTAACGGCCTACGATGTGGTACCTACAAACCTTGCAGCTTGTTTCTTCACACGACAACCCAAACAGCACCTACGAAGCAACACACGACCCACTCACAGCGCTACAAGCTTGCAGCTGTGCAAGCGACTGACAGAAACACACACAACGCAAGCAACACAGAGCGCTTTGCAAACCCATGCCCGGCCGCTCTCAGCTATCACATGCTTCGCTCTGCTCCAGATTATCGCTCCATAGTCTTCGACCAAAGGCTCATCGTGTTGGGCGCACGCGCAGGGGGCCATACCATGCAGCCGGTGCAAACAGGCCATCCCCTTCACGCCTATTCGGTTGCAGGACCCTAGGACGCATGCGTAACAGTCGAGGACATGGCAAAAGCGCCATCCGCGCTCCCTTGCGCGTAGGGGTTAGTGGCTAGGGTCACGATCCCTGGCATCTAGAAATATCACACTGCAACCATACGGTAGTTTATCATACAAACGCAACACGCAGCAATGAATGAGGCTATGAGGTCTTCCCCAGCCTACCCACATCCGTACATGGCGTCACTACAGCGATCAAACAGCACGCCACTAAAAGCAGTGCTGCGGTAGGTAGTCTTGCCGCCTGCCCAGGTTTGAGCGTTACCGCACCCGACCACCACCCGAGACCGCTGGACGCGCGGCCCCCGACTCATCCTCCTCGCCCACCTCAAGCTGCACACCCTCCGCGTCCACGGCCTCCTCCTGCTGCTGCTGAGCCTGGCCCTGGCCGGCGCCGCTGGCCGCGAAGCCCCAGCTCGTGGCCGCCGCGCCCGACAGCGGCGCGCCCCCGGCCGCCGCCGCCGCAGCAGCAGCGCCCGCCTCCGGCGCCACGTGGACGCTCGTGCCGGCCGCGGCGTAGGCGTTTGCGCTGCTGCGCTGACTTGCGGTTTTGAGGTATGGCGCCACCACCGACATGAGCGCCTTGTCGAACAGCTCGGGCTGGTCCAGGAACACGAAGTGGCCGGCGTCGTCGATGATCTCCACCGACAGGTCGTGCGCCGCGCGGGGTGCGCGCTCCGTGCGCAGCTGCTCGCACAGGCGCACGGCGTGCTCGGGGCGCATCCAATCGTGCTTGCCGTAGATGAAGGTGACGGGCACCTTGAGCTCGTGCAGTCGCTCCTCCAGCGGCGAGTGCGCCCAGGCGCCGGGGGCCAGCAGGTGGCGCAGCGCAAACTGCGGCGCGACATTCAAGGGGGGCGTCGTTGGCATGCGGCGAGCTTCCCACAAGACAGCACATGCGGAAGTCATGCAAGGCAGGCGAGGTGTTATCGGCTACAAGAGACAAGGCCAGCTCTCTCCTATCTTCCTGTCGCCGCTCACCTCGCCGCTGCCTGGCGCCGCCGCGATGTGGTAGAAGTACTGCTTGAACACCTCGATCTCGCGCTCGGACAGGCCCTCCCCGTGGTGGCTGAACCGGTTGGCCACGTACTTGTACACCAGGCTCTGCCCCCAGGGGCCCAGCCCGCGGATGATGGAGCCGGGCGTGATGCCCGCCTCCCAGCCCCGCATGAACACCTTGAACAGCTGGCCGCGCCACGTCCACCTGGAGGAGGCAGGCGGGGGCGGAGGAGGAAAGGGAAGAGGTCAGGCAAGGACTACTCCAGGCGCTGCAGGCAGAAAGGCAGGAGAAACGGCCAACCAGCAAGTAGAAGCAAAACGGAGCCAAACGTAGTATGAAATGGGTTGCCCATTGCAGTGTCTCCCGCAAACTCCGCACTGCCAGGGCCCCACACTCACTTCTCGCCCAGCCACTGGCGCTCCCAGTCCTCTGGCGCCTTGGGCTGCAGCATCAACAGCAACACCAACAGCAGTGCGGCGTGTCAGAGCCAGGCACTGGCAACTCCTTTGCGACGAGTCACCACACAAGCCGGCGGCTCCCAGGACCCCATGCCCCGACCTCCCGCGGCTCACCACTCCGGCAGGGCACACGAGCACCAGGTGCTGCACGTGCTCGGGGTGCCTCAGCGCATATGTGGCCGCCAGGTAGCCGCCCAGGCTATGGCCCACCTGCGGACCAGGCGGGAAACACGCACGGCGGCAACAGTGACGAGACGCAGAGGCGGTATAAACTGTCAAGGAGGCTGGCTCGATGGAGGGGGGCAGGTGGCATGGCGGCAGAAAACCTCAGCCCCTAACGGGTTGCATCCGCCCTCTATTTCCCAGCCACTCACCAGGATCATCTTGCTTCCCTCCAATCCCGCCGCCCGCCGCCACGTCACAAGGCTGTTGATGAAGAAGTCCTCGGCGTCCTCGCGGCCCTTGGCGCGGAACGCCGGTCGCCCGCTGAGGCCCGTGCCCAGCCAGTCCACCGCGAACAGCCGCAGCCGCTGAGCCAGGCTGGGGAAATTGCTGCGAGAGGGGGACAAGGGTGCGAGGAGCGGGGTAGTGGTGGACAGCACATGCATGCTTCGGAGTCAGTCAGGGGGTTCCACATCAACGTTTGACACAATTCCAAGCTGGGTGACCCCACTGCGCATGCAGTCTCCTGTCTGACAGCCTGCCTATCCGCCAGCCTGCCTGCTGCGCGCACGGCCTCACCGGTAGTAGAAGCCCACTCCGGCGCCGTAGCCCGGCATCATGACCACGGGCGGGTCCACGCCCTGCTGGCCGCCGCTGAGCGTGTGCAGGAAGTCCTCGCGGCCCGGACCAACAGGCACGTCGCTCGCTTGCAATGGGCCGGCCGGCCTGTCATTCCAGGAGACAAACCGGGTGCAGGGTTGAAGGAAGAAGAAACCAACCAGAAACTTTGTACCACGTGCAACAAAGCATTGCTGTACCAGGCCATCACAGACCGCCACTTGCTGCCCCGCCTTCGCCATGCCCGCCTTCTGTCTCACCCCGGGAACAGCCTCATCACTTTGTACTCGGCGTCCTTGCCCTCCTGCCGGGATGTCTGGCGCCAGCGTGTGTAGCGAGTCCACCAGGGCACCGCCGGCGCCTCCTTGGCGGGCTGCCCTTCAGAGCGTGCCGCGTGCTCGCCGGTGCTAGCCATGGCGCCGCCCGCAGCCGCGGCTGTGCTGCCGTGCAGGCTGCTGCTTTGCGAGTGGCTGGCCAGGTAGGCGAGGGCGCCCGCGCCCGCGCCCGCCCCGGGTCCGGTGGGGGAGTTGGCGCCCACGTGCAGGCGCTGGAAACTGCGGAAGCAGCGCCAAGGCGAGTGGAGGCGCCAGGGCAAGTCGACGAGGAACCGGTCTGGGGGCCCGCATATTATCGGCACCTTCGCCGAATCCCAACGTTCTTCAAAACGCTGGAGGTCTTAGCTCATATCCCAGCCGCACCTGAAGCGAGCACCAAGACTGCGAGACTGCGAAACTGTGGAGACCAGAGGTCGTTGGCCTCGCCACGCACTCGCGGCTCTGAGCCAGAGAGTGTTGAACCGAGACCGTATCCGCTTCGTGCCTTGTGTGTAGAAACTTCTGCTCATCTACAAGTCGCCGAGCGCCAGGGCTTGTTAACGCACAGCTGCGAAGCTTTTCCTGCCCGACCTAACTGAATTGCAGTAGCCACGTATAGTTTGAGCGTATATTATAGGATGAGCGGCCTGGGCAAAGCGCTTCGCGATTGCGGTGCGACGAGAGAAGCTGTGTCAACTCTGGCTAACGTTGGTTTTTTCGCCTGGGGAAGGCCCCGGGCGATGGAAGCAACTAGCGAGGCAATTGTTGGAATGTGTAAATACCTTTGAATGCTCAAGGCATACAAAGCTGGAGTAGGGTTGCTTCCAAATAATTGGGGCACCTCATGCAGCGCTCGCTATTCGTTCTTTCCGCTGCCGATGTGTTTATGCCGACCATCTGATTTATCATAGATGGTCTGTTAAACTAACTGTCCTGCCCTCCATTTTGCCGCTGTGCGTGCAAGCGGTAGAGATGCAACTCCTAGGAACTCCTCGTTTACTCCGTCCCAGCTGCCAACTAAAGGGATCAAGGGTTCTGGCATGTACAGGACAGGCCGGCGCTCTTCCACACCGGGCTGCGTCACTCGGCTCTGTGGTGGAGTGCGCAGCACCGGCCGGGGCACGGCCGGGGGCGGTCAAAGCACCCAACCACCCTGCCTGCAGCGAATCTCGCAAAAATGTGAAGAACGAGGTAGAATCTGCCACCGTGGGTCTCCAGCGCTCCATGCTGCCGGCAAGCGCACTGCTGGGCGGCGTGCTGCTGCTAGGCTTGCTGGGCGAAGTCAGCGCCGCAGCGGCCACAACGCCGGAGGGCGCCGCTGCCGCGTCTGCTGACGCCGGTGGCCTGGCCGCGGCTGCAATAGCTGCGGTGACCTCTTCTGGCTGGGCGGGTCCGGCTGTGTTCGTGGGGCTGTACGTGGCGGCCACGGTGCTGCTGTTCCCGGCCTCCGTGCTCACACTGGCGGCAGGCGCCCTGTACGGTGGGTGCCGGCTGTTTGTCTTTGAGGTTGTAGCTCTGATCGCTGTAGCCCAGATCAGCCACCTAAACGTCACACAAGAATCCCCATAGAATCAGCTGTTGGTGAACCTAACCGTTCACCAACCTGGACAACGAGTGCTGCGCTGTGCTGTGCTGTGCAGGCCCCGCTGCGGGCACGGCGCTGGTGTCGCTGGCCTCCACCACGGGCGCCGCCGCCGCCTTCCTGGTGTCGCGCTACCTGGCGAGGCCATGGGTGGAGGACAAGCTGCGGGGTGAGCGCCGGGTTCGGCCGCGGGGCTGTGGCTGTGGGAGGGGCAGGGCGGGGACCGTTGCTGTTGGGTTTGGAAGGCTGGGTTGGAAAGTCAACGGGGGTGGCAGTACCGTAGTATGGTGGCAACAGGTGACAGGGCATGTTGGGTGGTGGTGTGCCGAACGGGTCCGGAGGTGGCAGGAGGATGGATGCATTAACGGCCTGCAGTGACAATTTGGTTGCATCCGCTTGGTCTGACGAGGTGGCCATTCCACCTGCCTGTCACACCTTGCCTTTGCCTCCATGCCTTGTGCGCACACCCTGCACCTGCACCTGCACCTGCCTCGAACACAGCCACCCAACCGCCCCTGACTCCACAGACCAGCCCCGCTTTCGTGCCGCGCTGCGCGGTGTGGGCAGTGGCAGCAGTGGCGCCTACGTTGTGTTCCTGCTGCGCCTGTCGCCGCTGGTGCCCTTCAACCTGCTCAACTACGCCTGCGGCCTGACGCCGGTGGGGTTGGCGCCCTACGTGGCCGCCTCCTGGGCCGGCATGCTGCCCGGCACCTTTGCCTACGTCTACCTGGGCGGCGCGGGCCGGGCGGCGGTGGACGCAGCGGCCAGCGGCGGCGCCTCCATGGGCACCAGCCAGCTAGTGCTGTACGGTGAGTGCGGGCGTGCGGCGGGGCTGCGTGTGTGGGGCAGGGGTTGGGTCAATTGCTGTGCCAGGATGCTCTAGGCGGATACAGGGCGGGCAGCGAGCAAGGGGGCATCCATTGCATCCCACTGCCCTCGCCTTCGTAGCCGCAGCCAACGGTATGTGCACCCGCAGGCGTGGGCGCGGTGGCGACGGTCCTGGCCACACGCGCCATCAACGCCGCCGCCAGCAAAGCGCTGGAGGAGCAGGAGCAGGAGCAGCAAGGCAAGCAACAGCAGGAATAGGTTCCGTACGCATTGCGTAGTAAAGGCTGGGAGCGGGCGTTGCTGTTTGCCATCGTGTGTGTCAGCGTATGCATTTGCCTTGAACATGGCATGTACATGAGCTGCCATGAGCTCCCATATGTTCAAGGCGAAGGTTCACCGTGAGCCCGGCAGCCGGATGGGGGAGGGAGGGCGGCAGGGAGGGAGGGCTGACGGTGGCAACGGCACAACAGGTGTGCTTGCCTACAATTTTGCTTTTTTGTCGTGAGGATTGGCTGATAACGCTGAAGTTTTGAGTAGAGGTGACATAGAGGTGATTTAAAAGCTGACAGTGCCGTTGTGAATGTGATGCGAAGCAGGACAAAGCACTGAACATTTGCGAGGTGGTGGCTTGGGTGGTGGCCTTCGATGTTGGTTGGTGCAGGGACCGCTGTGGCCGTTGAGACCCTTTGAGACCTGCTGGATTCCACTGTCCGTTTGCTGGTTGTGAGTTGCGGTCCTGCTGCTATGAGAAGGCGGAACTGCAGAATGCCGCGATGGACGGTTATCCACGTGCCCGGGCCCCGGGGCGTCGCGCTTGCGTTGGTTGCTGTCCATACAGTGCCATGACAGCGAAGTGCCATGCAGTGGCATGACAGCGGGCGAAGATCGGTGGCCACGTCCCATACCGCCTCTCGTCCTACCGCGACAGCCTCATCAATATGTGACAGTACAGAACACGGCGGCCCGGTCACGGCCAAACAAATGTCGGAATGCGTGTTAGCATTTCAGGACCCCCTTCAACATGTGGACTCCTTTACCACAGCTTTTACTCCTAGTAGCTATTCGTCTTTCATCATCAGCAACTCATTTGCGTGGAGGGCACCAAGCTCCCCACCCAGCGCCACTTGATGCCACACTCGTTGCTTGGTATGCCGAGCAATACAAGGAGTATAATGTGAGTCCGTGGTATCTGAAGCACAGTTGGCTCCCTTGGAGCTCCTCAGCCCCCGCTTGGCCCAAGCCCCTCCGGCCTGCGCCCCGCCGGCCTGCCACCTACAGTCTCCGCGGCCCCTTCATCTTCTCCTGGTCTGCGCCCTAGCCTGCGCCTTCCTTGCCGCGGCTTGCAGGTGTCCAGCCGCATCCTGCGGCGACCGACACCTGCTGGCGGGGGAGCTGCAGTAGGCTCAGGACATACACATGACACCGGCCCGCAGCCGGCGGACTGCAACGCCCTGGAGCAGCTGCTGCAGCTGCAACAGCCGCGGCTGTCCGCAAACAGCAACGCCAGCGCCGAGGCGCAACGGGCCGGGCGCCAAGTGACAGCCCCGGGCCACAGCCTGCGCTACAACTTCAGCATCCCACTGACACGGCGGCTGGCGGGCCTGAGCTATGTGGGGCACGCGGCGCGGCTGCGGCTGCTGCTGCAGCGCATCCGGCGAGGTGGGCATCTGCTGGATGCGTGAGCCCAACAGCGAGGAAGTGAGGGTGGCTGTACGAAGTATCAGTGTGGCACTGGTACACGCGCGTGCCGTCTATACCATTCCCAAGTCCTCATACACAACCAACAAGGTTACAGCGGCTGCCTCTTCCCTCGTAGGAGAGGCGGTGGTGGTGGGCGGTCTGGGCGGCAGCATCACCGCGGGCCAGGGCGTGGGGCTATCCTGGACGCGCGGGTGGCTGGGACACATGGACACGTGGCTCAACGCCGCACTGCCGCCCCTGGAAGCCACACGTGCACGCTGTGCCGCCGCCGCTGCCGCCGCCGCAACGAGCCGGGCTGGCACGGGCGGCAGCAGCGCCTTCGCTGGGGCGGCGGAGGAAACCAGCAGGGAGGCGGCGGGACCCCTGCGTATGCGGCGGGTGGGGCGCAGTGCGCTGCAGCAGAATGGTGTTCAGCAGCGCGGGGCTGCGGACACGGCTAGTCTGCAGCTGCGGCCACAGCTGACCCGACACGTGGTGCACAGCGGAGCGGTGCCAGGTGGGCGTGAGGACACGCTCAATTGCACCTCCCCCCTCCTAGGCTTCTTCACTGTTGCGATCTCCCATTGTTACACGTGTGGCGGTTTTGCGGTAAGCCCTGCAGCGCCTCCGCCTCCGCGCTCTATGCTCTGGCTTTGGGTTCTGGGTCTGCGTGCGTTTCTGCTTGCAGTCCAATACCGCTCCCCCGCCCGCCCCCACCCGCGCAGGCACCCAGTCTTCCTACGTGTCGGCCTGCCTGGCCCAGCACCTGCCGCCCGCCCCCGACCTGGTGCTTGTGGAGTTTGCCGTCAACGACCCGCCCACGCCCTCGCCAGCCTACACCGTGAGCCCAGCAGCCGGATGGGGAGGGAGGGCGGGAGGGGGAGAGGGCTGACGGCTGCAGCAGCATCACAGGTCCCGCGGTATACCATGCCGCGCCCCGGCATCTTGGCACTGCCCTGACCACTGCCCCGCACCCGGCCCATGCACCCCCACCCCCCCCCTGCCGCCCGCAGGACCCCGCCCGCCGCGCCTTCGAGCGGCTGCTGCGCAAGCTGCTGCGGCTGCCCTCGCGGCCGGCAGTGGTGCTGGTCAACATGTACGCACACAACGCACCCGCGCCGGATGGCAGCGGATGCTGCAAGTGAGCAGCGGGGAAGGGGCGGAGGGGTAGCAGGAGATAGAGGATGCCATAAGGCGGCTGTGTATTCGCGGGTTTCCCAAGGACGCTGTGATGTTGGCACACCGAAGCTTCGCCCGGTAGCGCCCTGAGCACCGCTGTGCCGCTGTACCGCCGTGACCCTCCCCATCCCCTGCCCCATCCTGTCCGCACCCCGCATCCCCCCACCCCGCACCACACGTGACCACCTCAACTCCCACAGGTTCTGGAACACCGCCGAGCGCGACTTCGGCGAGCTGGCTGCGCACTACGGCCTGCCCGCGATCAGTCTCAAGGCCGCGGTGTGGGCGCACACAGCCGCCAACACCAGCGGCAGCGAGGCTCTGGCGGCGGGGGCACTGTTCAACGCGGGTGGGCACACGGAGATGGATGGGCTCACAGGAAAGCCCGGCACTGCCCTTGTACCCCCATGCCCCCATGCCCACAGCTCCCCCGCACCTCTACCTGCCCTCAGGCCGCTACCACCCTGGCCCGGGCGGCCACGTGGTTGCGTTCGAGCTGCTGCTCACGCTGCTGCAGGAGCTGGCGGCGGCGGACTGGCGGCTGGCTCACGCACTGGCCCGGCAGCAGCACGACACGGCGGCGGCGGCGGCGGCAGGTGGCGGCGAGGCGCAGCATCTGGCGGCGGCTGAGGCGGAGCTGCGGGCCGAGTTTGAGGCGGAGGCGGCCCGGCCGCTGCCGGCACCACTGGGCGCTGAGAACTGGGAGCCGGAGCGCGGCAGCAGCTGCCTCATACAGCAGGAGTGAGAGCGCACGGGGACAGACGGGTGTGGCTGTGCACATGGCACGGTGTATCGTGTGTGTCGTGCACCCGGGGCCAGGCGTTTTGAGTGGGCGAGCGTTTTTGTCTTTGTTGTGGTGGTAGTGGCGGCGGTGGCGCGGATCAGTTAGGCACGCACAACCCCATCCCCGCATACGCGTCCCGCATCGTTCCATGTCTTGGCGCACTGCGAGCACCCTCACTGGCGGTGTTTGTGCCCCAGCGCGCAACACGTACAATGGCGCACATATACAAACTCATCCGCATCTTTTTTAACACACGAACTCATATGCACCCACAGGTTCCATGCGCTCGTGATGGGTCCGGAGCCGCCACAGGGCGCCGCTACTGCCACTGCTGCGACTGCCGCCGCTGCTGCTGATGCGCCTGAGGGCTGGCAGTGGACGGACGAGGGGCGCGGCAAGTGGGGATTCGTGGCCACTGAGGCGGGCCGCCAGCTGCGCATACGGGTGCGTACGTGCTCGCCCAACGCCCGACCCGGCCGCCACCCAATCTGTGCCGCCCCAATCTGCCAAGCAGCTATACCGTGATGTTCCCCGCTGTCTTCTGCACCCAAACCAAACATCGAAGCAAGGCCCACATCCTTCCCCGCCTGCTCGCCCGCCCGCTGGGATACCTGCAGGTGCGCACGGAGCTGGATGGGCCACGGCGGGAGCGGGGCGACGTGGTGGCGCAGGTGGGTGGTGTGCTTGGGAGCGGCCGCGCACGCCGTGTCGCTGTTGTGGACATCTCATCTCTCACGCCCGACATTAGCCCCCTCCCAAGTCGACCACTCCATCGCGCCCTGCCCCACGGGCCGTACCCCACACCTCACACTCCCAGCTGGTGTACCTGCGCGGCTATGACGGCATGGGGGCGGCGGCGCTGAGCTGCGAGTCTGGCTGCAGCTGCGGAGGAGGTGGAGGTGGAGGAGGAGGAGGAGGAGGAGGAGGAGGAGGAGGGGACGGGCTGGAGGAGGTTGCCAGCAGTACCGAGGCGGGCGTGGCTGCTGCTGCTGGGTCTGCTACTGGGCCCGCCCCTGCCCCCTGGCGCCTGGTGGTGGACGGCTACGGCGGCGACCGGCAGGTCACCGTGGCAGCCACCGCAGACTTCACGGTGGGTGTTGGGGGTGGGGTGTTACAGGACCCGAACGCCATGTTGTTCTACCTAACCTCTGCGCCGAGTCACTGTCTCCGCCCCTGCCCGTGTCCCACCTCCCACCGGCCCTGGCCACCCTGTGCGCCCCCGCAGGTGAGCCAGGCGGCCGAGTGTGTGCTGCTGCTCACCACGCTGGGCCCCGCGGCGCCGCCTGCCGGGCCCCAGAAGCTGTCCGATGACGAGCTAAAGGGGAGGCGGCGCTTTGGTGCGCCCGGCAGCAAATTCAAGGTCATGGGCATACTGGTGCGTGCTACTGTGTGCGTATATGGGCCGACATGGGCGATCATTGCCCTACCCCTATGACTGCACGATAGGGCCGTGTGGCACCGGGCAGGGCAGCTGTATGAAGTAGCGGTGTACTGTACCGTTCTTGTAGGCATGCTGAGACCGTCCTTGATGCCCGTGTCTAATCCAAACTTCGTCCCCTTACCTGCAGCTCGGTGAGGACCCGGCGGCTGCGGAGGCTGCCCGGACCGCGGGACGCCGTGGGGGCGGCATGGTGGACTCGTTCCTGCGGGCTGAGAGCCTGGTGTCCGCTGTGGTGGCGCGCAATGCCACCCTGCAGGCGGCCGTGGGCAGCGGTGCGGGGGCGGAGCCGGCCGGCGCGGCATGAGATGTGTTTGACAAGCTGGCAGGGCTTGCGCTGGAGCTCCTCCGCTGTTGAACACAGGAACATTGACGGCCCATGTCGGCCCATAACCGCATGACCGCTCTGCCTTAAGCGGTGTCGGGCGCCGGCTCAGTCCTTTCCGCCCCGCTCTGAATGAGCTATGCCTGAGCTTTAAGATGGTTGGAGATGGCTGTTGGCGGGTGATGCGGTGTGGTGTATCGTAGGGCGCTTGTGCGCAGCTGCGTGTCGGAGGCGGAGGCGGAGGCAACCCCCGTTTGCATGCCGTCCGGCTACGTCCGTCGACGACGGAAGGCCGCTTTGGCGGCCGATAGCCCCCATACACCCCGCCACCGACGCCCAGTGGCCACAAACGCATAGGGCAAAGGCGGTCCCGTCACTGGATGGTGCAATGGGACAGTGTTAAGGCAGGTTGGTAAAGTCCGGGTGGGGCGCGGCGCCTGGACGCTGGGGGGGGGAGGGGGGCGAGGGCCCCGGTAAACTCCGAGACCAGGAGAAGATGAGAAGGCCGTGTTGTCTGTAAGCCAAACAGGTGGGCCCAGTGGGTGGTCAGTTGCAGTGGCAGCATCACCGGCATGCCGTGCTTTGAAGGCCAAAGCCTGTAGCGGCGGCACCTGCCGCAGTGTTCAGCACCTGAGCACCTTGCAACGAACACCAGCATCTCGGTCCTCGGCAGTCGGCAGAGAGGGCGGCAATCTTGCATTGCCTCTAGTACGTAATCCTCAGTTGGCTCGACCCCCCCGCTGGGGTATCCACTCCCACGCCCCAGCCAAGATTTGTTGCCATTTGGTTCCTTGAGCTCCGCTAATGGCGCCTAATGGCGTGATTCCGCGCACCATTACATGATCGGGGCGAGCCGTTCCGCAGTGTAGCGGTGGTAGGTTAGGACAAAGAGTCTGAGGCCGCACGCACGCACGGACAATTTCCTGGGGGCCTTCGCCCCCACCCCCTAAATCGTTGCGCTCCGGGGGCTCAGCCCCAAAAGTGGGCTTCGCCCCCCCCCTGGATCGCTTCGCTCGGGGGGCTCAGCCCAAAAACATCTGGAGGCAGGTGAGGAAAACCTGTAGCCCCCTGCCTACGTTTAAGTGCCTATCTACACCGGTTGCACCGCTATACAGCATTAGCCTGCCTACTCCACCCTTTTGCAGGGCAGCACGCACACGCATACCATTCTTGCGAGCCCTTCCGCACTGCGTGCAAAAAACCCTCCGTGCACACTGGCTGTTTCTCCGTACACATACGAACCTACGCCTGTGACTGCACGATGTTCTTCAGCTAACTGCTACGGCACAGCCGCGTGTGAACCTAGCCCACCGCTGGGGGGCCGCTGGGCCTATCCTCTGGACGACCCGGCCCAAAGCCTTGCCCGTATGGTTGCGCCGCAGCCATGCATGCGAGGAGGCTCGCACCACGCACCCTCAATTCGTTTATAGTTCCGAGGTATTATGTCTACTGTATCTATGCCGTGTGCAACCTGCTGCAAACTGCAATTGCATACCCATATGTGTGCATATGGGTTCACGCAGGGGCTCATGCATGGTCCGTGTCGCATCATACGGTACGTATGGACACCAAGCGCAAGCGAATGCTTTCCCTCCTGACCTACGGGTGGCAAACACGCACGGGACAGTCCTGCCTGTGCATGCCACCTGCTGAGCATCTGCTGCCCCAGCACCCCCCTGCTCACGCCCACTGAGCCAGCACTGCAAACGCCCCCGCGCTGACACACACGATGGCAAACAGCAACGCCCGCTCCCAGCCTCGCCACCTCCGCGGTGGAGGTGCGCCACAGCAGCTGCTGCCCGCAGCAGCAGCCGGCGCCGCCATGCCGCCCGCGGTGGTGGCGCTGGGGGCCAGCTCGGCGGTGATCATGACTGCGGCCAGGTACAGCAGCACGCCGCCCGACACGCCGTTGATGGTGCCCTGCACCGCGCGCGCCGTGACGGACTCGCCGTTGTAGGTGTCGGACACCGCGATGCCCACCGCGATGCCGGCGGGCGCCATGACGCTGTAGGCCGCCGCCATGCCCGCCAGCCGCCAGCCCGCCAGCCCCGCCGCCATGAGGATGGACACCAGGCTGATGCCCTCCGCAAACTGGTGGATGCACAGCGCCACAAGCATGGCCGCAACCTCGCCCCGCTGGGTCAGCACGCCCAGCGACAGGCCGATGATGAAGGAGTGGAACACGCAGCCCAGCTCAAACAGCGCGGCAAGGCCCGCCAGCCGCGCCGGCGTGCCCACCACCACCAGCCCCACCGGCGGGCCGCTGCTGCTGCACGCAGGCGCCACTCCGCCCACCGCCAGCACGTCCAGCCGCATGTCGCAGCCGCCGTCCCCGCCGAGCTGCGCCGAGTTGGAGGTGGCCTGATGACGCAGCATGCCGCCGCCGCCGCCAGCAACGCCGGCCCCAGCGGCCTCCACATCGGGCACCGCTGCCAACTTGGCGCCGTCCGCCGCCTCACCCGCCACCGCCGCCTGCTTCTGCTTCTCAGCCGCGTACATGCGCTCGGCAGCCGCGGCTGCGGCCTTGTCAGCGCGCGCCTCAATGGCTGCGTGCACCAGCATCTCGGCGCCCGCCATCAGCAGGAAGCCGAACATGACGCAGCACATGCCGATCTGCACAGGTAGATGGGGTGATGGCAGGGAGAGGGCACGGGGTTCGTTGTCAGTCACCGTACGAGTGCACGCACCGAGACCCAAAACCAGCGCGCATCCACACAGTTCCAGGACAGGGCTGGCGTGGCAGGCATCAGGCACGATGCTGACGTCAAACACACGCAACGACGGCAACATACTTCACATCGCTCACCGGGAAGGGGTGTTGGTGTGCCGAGTGGCCCGACTCCAGCTCCGCCGCATGGTGCTCCGCCTCCTCGGCAGCCACACCTGCCGCCAGCCCGCCCAAGTCCAGCAGCCCCAGCAGCCCGGCCAGGTCACCCGCGTACGGCAGCGGCAGCTGTTCGGCAGGGGCAGTGGTGGCAGGGCTGCTGGTGGTGCTAGCGCCCTGCAGCAGCTGGCGGCGTGAGGCAGTGGCGGCCAGCGCCGCTGGCACATGATGTGCCTGATGCTCCAGCAGCGACATCGCCAAACGACGGTGGCCATGGCCGCCGGTGTGCTCGCCCTCCACACCGCTGCCGCCCACCAGACCGCTCATCTCCTCGATGGCGTGTGTAGACACGTGCACCAGAGCCAGGCACAGGATCACGCCGGCGGACATGCAGCGCAGAGACGCACCCAGCAGCGGATGCCGCTCCGCCCAGCCCTGTGTGTGGGTGCGCGTAGGCGGCACGTTGGAGGCATAAGATAGACGCAGCAGTGAGGTGGTGCATGGTGCAAAAGTCGCCGCATGCTAGCCGCAGCAGCCAAGAAAGCGTACGCCCGCCCCTGGCCCCCTACCCTTGCAAAACCCGTTCATGGCGCTAGCAACTCTGTGTCATTGTCCCCAGCGGGCCGGTCCCTTCCCTGCTCGCCCGCCTGCTGTTGCCTCATGCATGGTCACCAGCCACTCACCCGCATGACCCAGGGCAGCGTGCAGCCCAGCAGCGCCGCGGTGAGCACGATAAACACGCTGGCGATGCGCAGGTTCTGGGCGTCGTCAGCCTGGGAGTGGTGCAGCTCGTCCTCATGCGCGTGGTCATCATCATCGTGCGCATGGCCGTCCGCGGCGCCCTCCTTGACGGCGCCGCCCTGTCCCTCGCCTTCGTGGTCGTGCCCCTCCTCATCCCCCGCCTCCTCGCCCTCGTGTATGTGGTGCTCGCCCTCCGCCACCAGCTCCAGCGCCTCAAGCTGCTCCGGACCCACCACCGCGCCGCGCAGCTCGGCACGACCACAGGCCAGCGCAA
Source organism: Chlamydomonas reinhardtii (assembly GCF_000002595.2). Classification (NCBI taxonomy): domain Eukaryota; kingdom Viridiplantae; phylum Chlorophyta; class Chlorophyceae; order Chlamydomonadales; family Chlamydomonadaceae; genus Chlamydomonas; species Chlamydomonas reinhardtii. Next base: position 43,245 of record NC_057004.1, on the reverse strand, counting down.
CAGCGCCAGAGGCCGAGGCCGAGCCCGCCGCAGCATCATCAGCCGGCGGCGGCAGCAGCGAGGCGCAGCTGTCAGCCAGGCGCTGCACCGCGGCCGCCAGCGCCGTGGGCTCCCTGGCGGCGGTGGCCGATGCCGCAGAGGCAGTGGACATGGTGGTGGTGGCGGCGGTGGAAGTGGAGTTGGCGGTGAGGTAGAGGGCGGTGTAGGTGGCGGCAGGCTCGCAGTCGGAGTGGTCGCCGTGGGGCACCACACGGCAGCCGGGCGCGGCGGCGCAGGCAGAGGGGGTGGCGGCCAAGCCAGCACAGGGCGGCGGCCCCAGGGCGCCAACCAACGCCGCAGCAGCGGAGGGGCTGGCGGCGATGGCGGCGCGGCCGCAGTCGGCAACGGCGGAGGCGTTGGTGGGGTGGGCGGCGGCACAACGAAGGGCCGCTAGGGACGCGGCCAACAGCTTCCTGCGCGGCGGCGGGATGAGGACTGTTGGATGGGTGCTCGCAGTGGGCTGTGGTGGAGGTGGCACTCCAAGCAGGCAAGCGCAGTTCCAGCGCCCTCTCCGCCCCTCTATAGCGCTACCCAGTGAGCGCTACCCCAGGTTCCCCACAGCACCGCAGCTCATGCGCCCACCTGCCCGGCTCCGAGGTGGCGGCATGCAGCGCCAGGAGCGCCGCTTCCTGCTGCGCCTCAGCCTCGGCCCCGGTAGCCCCGGTCGCTGCCACCACGGCTTGTGTCGCCTCAACGGCCGCCAGGCCCACACTGAGGAGCGTGGGCGCACACACCCGACTGGCGAGCAGCTGGCATGAGGGCAGCCACTGCACAGTGGTGATGGTGTCGGTGGTTGTGCCCCCTGCCTGTCGGGTTGTGAGGAAGAGCAAGTCGTGCGGTAGATGTCAGCAGGTTTGGAGTGAAGGGGGCAAGCTAGCAGGCCGCCGGACCCAACCAGACGCCCCCCAGGCCACCCCAGGCACTGCGTCGATTGATAGCGTGTGGATAGTAATGTGTGCCAATTCGTGCGCACGCACATGGATCTTGCCTAAGCTCACCTGCGTCAACTCATCAGCACGGACACCCATGCAACTTATTACACAAAGAGTCACCAGCAGCATGAGGCCGCGCGCTGCCCGAAAGCGCGCGAACGCGTTCGCCGCCATGGTAGGTTTGGTGTGGAAAGAACGGCCGGCCATGCTCTGTATCTGATCTGTAATAGACTCCGCATACATGCTTGTGTGCGAGTGATCGTCCTCACTGCTGCGGAAACGCCGACTTGAAAGCTGACAGCAGGCAGCGAGCAAGCTGGCAGCCAGTTAATTTTGCTCGCAGTGTGGGCACACGTGCGACCCCAGCAAACTATGAGTGTAAGGCACAAGTACTTGACAAAAGCAACGAAGCTAGGAATTCATCGGCGCGTGCGTGTTAGGTTTCGAGCGTACCAACGGAACCGTTAGTCCGGGCCATCCCGAGCGCCAGACGCTGAGCCTGTCACGCGGCTGGCCCGCGACGAGGCCATTCCCACGCAAAGACTTTAGCTTCCTAGACATCAAGCAGTTGCTGCGCACTGGCTGCTGCGCAGTTCACCCATGGGGAAAACTGCTGACCGTTGTTACCGCCTTCCCAGTCTCACCACCTCACCGGTGCGCGATTACTCTCTTACTATCCACAGTATGGCTCGGAGCATAAACATACGGCTGAGCTGGTGTATCCGTGTCCGATTTAGCGAGTTCAGCAGGGCCGCCTGGAAAAAGGCAATTCAATTGTAGTAGTTGCTACCAAGGATACATGTGCATTGTAATTGTAGCGCTACGCAGCGAATCATTGCTCACGTTGTGTCCAGCATTGCCCCTCAGTTGCAGCCTAGCGCCCGACCAGTCGAGTACGCTAGTCTAGAAATGAGCGCAATGGCTGGGCTGCTTAGTACAGGCTTCGGGACTGCCAAACGTGCCAGTGAAAGAACTGGAATGTTTCCGCAAGTTCGGTCGCTCTCGCCTTAGTTGGCTCCCGCAGTCGTGCGCGTGTTACAGTATGTATGTTAAGGGGGACTGGGCGCAAGCCGTCCCTGTGCTGTGGCGGGGATGGTCCCCACCAGTGTATCAGTGGGGATCGCACATACGCACGGCCAGCGCCAGAGGGTGGCAGGGGCGCTACGGTACTGTAGCCTGGTGGCGCTGGCCGCTGGAGAGAGTTTGCTGGCGAGGGGGGGGGCTCTCCACATGCACCGCGGCCTTTTCATGTTCTCCTGAGGTTACCGGGGCCCCTCGCCCCCCTCCCCATCGTCGAGGCGCCGCGCCCCACACGGCCCCACCCGCACGGAGCGGCCACCAGCCAGTGACGGGCCGCCTTTGCCCTACGTGTTTGTGGCCATCACGTGGGGGCGGTGGCGGGGTGTATGGGGGCTATCGGCAGCCGAAGCAGCCTCCCCTTGACGACGGACATCACCGCACGACATGTCAACAGGGTTGCCTCCGGCCCCTCCGCCTCCTTCATCCGGCTGCGCACAAACGCCTACACCAAACCTCATCAGTCGTCACCCGCCAACGGCCACCTAAAAATTCCAGACTAGCTCAGCGATAGCTCATGGAATAAGCGATGAATGGATGGTGCAGATCTGCCGCAGCATACAGGTCACGGTCCGTCATGGGCCGTAACAGGCCGCGAGCTTTCCGCGTAATCGTTTGCGCGGGGGCGACGTACCGGCCGGTACCGGTAATTCCATGTTTCATTGTCGCCTGGGCCGGGCACTATCCCATGTGCCGTCATACCGTACTGATGGCCACATCTACACACTGCGCACTCCAGGCGACATCCAAGGCGACACCGCACGTGCTGCAGCGCGCAAACACAGACAGGTTTTTGGCTGTCACAGCGTCCACACCGGCATGCAGCTGCACGCGCTGCCGTTACACCTTACTGCCGTGTCCGTCAAGTCCCTCCAGCGTGACGCAGTAATCTACAAGCGCAACAGGCACTGGATCAACCCACTCAGTCACACACACACACACACACACACACACACACACACACACACACACACACACACACACACACACACACACACACACACACACACATACGCATGGAAGCAGTCTGCAACTTGCAACTCTGCAGTCGGACGGACATGGGCCGTCATGGGCAGCCATAGGCCGTGGTCTTTCTACTGGTACCTCTTATGGCGCACGCCGCCCCGCTGACCCGGCCGGCGGTATGGCACCCCAACGCTGCCAGGCGACCCAGCCCCAGCTTCAAGTCCCCGCATGCCCGTGACCACAGACACTTGCAGCGAGGGACTGACCGCTGTGTTGCCGGGCTGCGCCGTGTTCCCTGGCGCCGCGCTGCTGCCGAGCGCAACCGCCATGGCGCGCGAGCTCAGTTGCGCCAGCGCCTGCGCCGCCACTGCCTGTATCGCCCCGCTGCCGCTGCCGGTCGTACAGGCCGCTTGGGCGGCCGCAAGGTTAGGCGCATGCAGGGCCGCTGGGGCGGATGCAGGAGTTGGCGCGTGCAGGCGTGTGGCAGCGGCTGTCAGGTAGGGTGTGACCGCAGGCGCGGCGCCTTTGCTGTCGCTGTGCGCGCGCGCGGTTGGGAGACGCAATGGCTGCTGGCACTGGTGGTGCTGCTCTAGCGGCCCCTGAGACGGCTGCTGCGGCTCCCAGCGCGACCGCCTCCGCTTGCGATCCTGCTGGCTATGTTGTTGGAACTGTTCTTGGCCCTGCTGCTGCCCTTGGGGTTGCTCGTTGGGGCTCCCACTGGCATCCGCCCCCACGTGCGCCTGAGCGAGGTGGTGCCGCTGCTCCTCAGCGCCCTGCTGCGGCTCCTCCTGCTCTTGCAGGCCGTGGCCGGTCAGCACCGACCAGCCCCAGTCAGTGCGCTCCACGCCCCGCACAAGGCCACTAACAGCGGCGCCGCCGGCACCATTGCCATCATCCGCCAGGACCTCGTGTCCCTCTCGAGCTGCTGGGCACCCAGGCTGCACGGGGCGGACCGACGCCGTGTCCGCGTCCTGCGCTGCCTGCTGTTGCGGCTGCTGCTGCTGCTCCGGCGGCGGCGGCGACAGGCTATGGGGCCTCTGCCGCGCCGCCGCCGCGCCAGCTCCGTGGGAGCCAGCAGCTGGGCGCACCTGCCCCACCCCGCCCGCGGCAGCTCCAGATGCCGTCATAACCGCTGCTGCTGTCAGCTGCTCACCCGGGTCCGTCGCTGCCGGGTGGCGCGAGGAGGTCTGTGGCGGCGCCGGGCCCAATGACATGTCTGCTACCACGCCTTCAGCGTGAACGCAGGCAGCCGCACTGGCATTACCACTGGCAGGTGCACCTCGTAACGTGGCCGCCTGGGCGTCAGGGGCCGGCGCGCCCTGCTGCACCCGGTCACCACCTGGCTGGGGCGCCCCTGCCGCTGACTCCGAAGACGAGGGGAGCGACGGCGGGGCGGGACCCTGCTGCGCCTCTGCTGCATCTAGAGGAGGCCACGCCGCAAGGGCCCCGTTGCAAGTCTTAGCTGCAAGTCCTGACTGCTGCTGCTGCTGTGGCGGCATGTGTGCCTGCTCCTGTTCCGCCTGAGCCACCTCAAGCACAGCCCCCTCCTCCTGGCATTGGCCTAACCCGTGCCCCTGGCCCTGATCCTGCCCGGCATCTTCTGGCGGCATCTCCGGGTCCAAGTGCAGTTCCGGCTCAAGCTCTCGCTCCCACTCCCATGCGGGCTGCAGTTGCGACTGTGGCTGCGACTGCACTTGCGACTTTGGCTGGGGCAGCGGCTGGGGCACGCCGCTGGCTGCCGTGTTTGACGCCGCTCCAAGCAGTCGAACCGCCTCACGTGCAACTGCCAAACACGCCTGCGCCTCTGCTGTCCGCTGATCTTCTCCGAACTCCACACCAGTCGCCCCAAGCGAAGGGCCATGTGAACCACCCTCCGTGCACGCTCCGGTGTCACCTTGGCCGCCACCGCCACGCTCGCGGCCCACGTGCTCGCCTGCCTGTCGCTCCGCCTGCTGCTCGCGCCACAGCGCTGGGTGCTCCTGCTGCGGCTCCTGCGGTGGCTGCTGCGCAACCGCCTGCGACGGGTCATGGGCTTGGTCGGGGGCCTGGTCGGGGGCCTGGTCGGCGCCACCGCCATCTGCACCGCCAGCAGCAAGGTCACAGTTGTCGGCTGTGGACACTCCAGGAGCCACCACGGCGGCACTGCCAGCAACGGTCACTGGTTGTGCTGCTGGCAGTTCCAGGTGGGGGCCGGCTGCGTGCTGCAGTCGACCACCCGCCCGCTCTGCTGTCAGGGAACCGTCCTGGGCGGCAGCGCCTGCTGCGGCGCGGGTGTCCGCCTCTGCGCCCAGTGGGGCTTCGCGCGCAGCACCTCCCACCCACCCCGCGCCCGCTGACCCCTGTGCAGAGCGCCCTGGGCCCTGTGCTGTTTTGCGAGCTGCGTCCTGCTCCTCCGTCGCCTCCACCGCCCGCGCGGTCGACTTGATGTCCACCGCCCGCCGCTTCACGCCGCGCCGCCCGCCCTCGGACACAGCCATGGAGCTGGTGTGCGCAGACTGCGCTGGTGCTGGCGCAGCACCGGGCTGCTGCTTCTGCTGCTGTTGGTCGTGGTCCTGCTGGCTTCCACGTGGCAAGCTGCCGTCCCGTGAAGCCGCTGTGTGTGAACCCGCCGCTAGGCTGCCTAGCCCGTGACCGTTGGCGGCGGCAGGGGCATCGGCGGCGGTCATAGGCACCGCCATCGCCGCAGCGCCGGTTTCCGGCTGCAGCCGGGTCTTGGGCAGTGCGGGCTGCAGGACCTGTGTGCATGGGAGTCGTCAACATGTGTATGAATCCTGCACACGCAATCAGGTACCTCGACTTGCGCAGGTGAACCTCCTGGCCTACGCATGCTAGGCTGATGCACACGCGCCGGGCGCGTCCTGTACGCGGCACGCAGCCGAATGCCCGCCCCTGCCCACCCCGCCTACCTGGAACGTGGCCACGGCACCGAAGGGCCCCTCGCCGCCGGCATGGTAGCGCACGTAGGGCCGGCCTGTCAGGCATGCCGAACAGGAAGTGAACGCCGTCAGACCCGGACCATGACGATGACGCGAGCCTTCTATACCAGAGAGCGCACACAGGTGTGGAAGCGGTGCAAAGGACGGACCTAGGGGGCATATCACCTATGCGGACAGCCAACCCGCCCCACCTGTCCCGCCGCCGCCGTCCAGGGCCTCATGCTGGAAGAGCGCCACAACGCCGTCACCGGCACCCGCGCCCGCACCTGCCAGAGCGGCGCGCGGACTGGCCAGGCAGGAGCGATGCCGGCCGCCCACCAACTCGCAGCCCGGCGTGGGCCCAACCTCCTCCTCCTCGTCATCACCCGCCCACTCGCCATCGGCAGTCGGCCCGCCCTGCCGCCCCTGCCCGGGCTCTCTGCCATTGTCGTTATCACTGCTGCTGCTGCTGTCACTGCTGACGGCAGCGCGTCGCCGGCGGCGTGGACGCCCCGAAACCGCCTGGCCGCACCGCGCGCCGCGCCGCTCTTGCTTCAGCGCCGCCGGCACCGCGCCTGTGACACCAACCGTTGCTGTTGCAGCCTCAACATTCTCCTCCTCCTGCTCCTGCTCCTCTTCCTCCACCGCCAGGGCCACCGAGTTGAACCTGTCCTCCAGCCGGGCCGCCGCACTGCCGCTGCCTCGAGTCCGGCCAGAGGCTGGCGGTGCTTGCGGCTGGTCCTGAGCCGCCGCAGCTGCAGCGCCATTTCCAACGGCGACAGCGGCAGCGGCGGCGCTGCCCACAGGGCGGGGCTGCTGAGGTTGGGGTGGGGGGACGTACACCAGCGGCCTGCCAGCCAGGGTGGGCAACCTGTAGATGTGGCCAATGAAGCGGGAGCGCATGTACGGAGCGCGGGTGAATAGACGCATGCCGGGCGCGACCCGCTCTGTAACGCAGCGGTAATGCTGATTGTCGCTCCTACCCTGTTCTGACCTGCCCCGCGCTATATGCAAGCGAGCGCCCCGCGTTCAAGCTATAGCCGCCACAGTACCAGTACCGTGGGTGCACCGCACGACTCACAGTTGCGCCGGGCGGCTGGCGTTCGCCACTCGGGCCAGGTGCCGCGGCTGCTGCAGCTGCTGCAGCTGCTGCTGGTGCTGGGCGCGCCGGGTGCGCTGCAAGGCCGCCCAGCGCTCCATAGCTGAAACCCCGGCCGCTACCCCAGCCGCCGCGCTCCTGGCTGCTGCGTCACCCTTCCTGGCCGCAAAGGTGGCGGACCCGACGGTACTTTCGCTGCGCGTCAGCTCCTGTCCTGGCCCCTGTCCTGGCCCTTGGAGCTGGGGCTGGGGCTGCGGCTGGGGCTGCGGCTGGGGCTGGGGCTGGGGTTGGGGCTGCGGCTGGGGCTGCGGCTGCGGCTGCGCCGTTCCCTGCCTCGGCTGAAGCTGCGGCCGCCGGTCTCGCGTAGACGAGCTGCTTGCAGTCGGCCGTGCTTGCGGTTGCTGTTTCCTCGGCTGCGGGAGCGTTGATGGTCCTGGCCCGGCTGGTGCTGCAATCGGCTGAAGTGCCCGCGGCTGCGGCGCTGCGGGGCCGGCAGCTTGCAGTGGCAGCGCCCCGCGCGGCGGCCGTGGCGGCACACGCCGCAGCGCTGCTGCCACGTGCTCCCTGTCCGCCCGGCCGCCGCCCACGAAGGCCTCCCCTGAGCCCTCCGCGGCCTGCTCGGCCTGCTGGGCCCCTGCAACGGACTCGCTCTCCTCCTCGTCGTCCTCCGACCACGCCCTGCGCACGCCGCGATAGGGGCATGGGCACACGGGTGCTAGCATCACACGCAGGTCCAAAGGCATGAAGGACGCGCGCTGCTGGACTCCTGCACACCGCCAGCTACGTACGCATCACGATCATGCGCACTCATGTACCGTATATCGCCACACCCACAGAACAGTACTAACGCTCTCACCGTGCTGCGCGCCTGTCTGGGCCTGCCCCGGCCCCAGCCGCCAGGCCCACTGCCGCCGCCGCCGCCATCTCGGCCGCGGGCAGCTGCTCCTCCGCCACCGCCTCCCAGTCCTCGCCCGCGTACGACACCGCCAGCAGCTCACCCAGGTGGCCAAGCCAGTACACAGGGCAAGCGGCGGAGCCGGAGGAGGCCGGCGCGGGCAGCGGCGGGTGCAGCTGCTGCGGCGGTGGCTGCAGGGGTGCTACTGGAGCAGCACCCTCCTCAAGCTCAGCCATGGTACCTGTGGTCAAAAGCAGGCAGGCGGGTAAAGATGCCGGGGTGGTGTTGCGCGCCTTTTCTCACCGGCCCCACTAGTACCCGGATACACTGTGTGAGCAGCACCTCACCGGCTTCAGTCTCGGCGCTGCTGCCCTCGGCTGATTCCGGTGCTGATGCTGCGTCGCCGCGCTCCCAGGCGGCCTTGACGTGCTCACGCAGCCACGCAGCCAACGCCGCGTCCGAGCTGCTGCCGCCTGCAGCCTCCGCAAGCCGGTGCCCCCCCGCTGCGCCCGCCGCCGCCGGCAGCACGTGGGCCTGCAGGGCGGCCACGGCGGGGTCCAGCACCTCGCGCAGCAGGCCCACCGCACGCCGGGGGCCGGGCGCGCAGTCGCGGCCTGCAGGCCGGTGCATGGGGGTAAAAGACCGGGCAGGGAAAGGATCGAGGGAAAGCCCTACATGTCAAGGCGTACTGGCCGGCAGGTGTCAACTTTGCTCCCGCTGTCGACTCACCGACAGCCTCCATGGCGTACACGGACCTGCGTGTACGGCACACCATGAGAAGCAGCACGGGGATTGTCCGAATGCGTCTGAATGTTGGGAAGTGTGACGCGTTGGAGCACACGCAAGCCCCAGCTACACCTACGCGTGCACACACACCGCCCGCACACGCACCTGCACGCTGCATACAGCCGCGCACAGAGGTCCATTCGGGGCTGGCCTTGTACAGGGCCGGTGCCAGTTTTAGGACTACCGGATATGGCACCCTTGGTGCCGCCCGCGCCTCCGCCAACGCAGCCGCCCTCGGCCTGCCGCTGCTGCGGCTGCAGCTGCGGCTGCTGCACCAGCGGGTCCGGGCTCCTCATCAGCGGCTCCAGCGGGTCGCGCACCGTCCACCACACCGCCAGCAGCTCCATCACCCAGGCACCGGCCGCCGAGCAGCAGCCGAGCTGCGCCCCTGTCACAGTCGCAGCGCCCGTCGCAACCGGCGCCATTGCCTGGCTGCTGCCCTGGTCGCCGTTCGCCTGCCCCGGCTGCCGCTGCCGCTGCTGCTCCTGACCGGGGGGCCATGTGGAGCGGCCTGCGGCCCACCAGGCGCTGCGGGCCGCCGCCTCCGCCTCCGCCTCCGCCTGAGCCCGGGCCTGTCGCAGCGCCGCCGCAAGTGCGCGGCATGAAGACCTGCGTGGGCGACGGACATCCGGGGGAGAGGGCGTGGCGGTGTGGGCGCGTGCCGCAAACCTGTAGCACCTGACGGCCCTTGGTGCTCGCGAGGTGGTGCACACACTTGCCATACCGACACAACACCTGTGGCATTCCAGCAATGCGCCCACCCCGCCGTAACGCATGCGCCTACCCAAGCAGCAGCTCCACGGCCTGCCTGGCGTGCTGCCGTGCCGCCGCCAGGATCAGGCGCAGTGGTGGCTGCCAGCCAGGCAGCGGCGTCAGCGGGTCCCAGCACCACTCGTTGCGAAGGCCGACGCTGCCGGCCGCTGCGCCACCGGCGCTATGGGCGCGCACCGCCGCGCCTGCCGCTGCTGCGCTGCTGCGCTGCCGCAGGTCCTGGGCGCTGTGGCGGGCGGCCAGGTGCGGCACTGCGTGCGGCAGGAGAAGGGGTGGGCGGGCGGGATCCCCTTTGACATCGGTAACTCCGCTGGACAGTACATTACAGTACAAATTCGGCAAACTGCGCCGCCCATGACCGTTCCATAGCCCTGTCCGCCTACTTTTGCTTGCCAGGCGTGCCCGCATGCCCGGCAGCTGTGGCCGCCTGTCGGAATGCCCAGCGCCCGCATCAGCACCAAGCGCTGCGCCTGCACCTTCTCCACGCGGCTCCAGCAGCGGGGCCTGTGCCTTGGCCCGCTGCTGTTCCTGCTGCAACAGCGGAAGCCGCAGCAGCGCCCGTCGCTCGAGGGCATGGACAGCGGTGGCCAGGCGGCCAACCACGAACTGTTGCATCAGGCTGCGGCGAGCGGGATGGGGGAGGGGAAGGAGCGTTGAGGTGCCAGGGAGCGCAGTTCGGCAAATCGGTATCATGTCCTATATGTTCCGTCCCCCGTAAGGCGCACAGATCGCGCTGACGCTAACCGCCGGTGTGCACCATAGCAGCTAGCAGCCCGGCTCAGCCAAGACACTCCAACAGTCCACTCACTCATCGGCTCTTGCCAGCACGCGCCCGCAATCAATGGCGTGCGCTGGACCAGCCTCCACCGCCTCCACCCTGGCTTCGGGTTGCAGGACGGTCTGCAGCCAAGCAGGGCGGAGGACACAAATAATGGCTTCAGGAGATAGAGCTGAGAATCAACGCGCGCTAGTCGTGCACCGACCCTGCGATGTCAACACCCGTGCCGACGGCACGGCCACGCACCTGCGCTTCACGAGCACTGGCAGCAGGCCACTGCCAGCGACTGCCGCGACTTACACCGGCCGCGGCCGCCCCAGGTGGGGCGGTGCCTACGCCTCCGCTGGCCCCGCGTGCAGACCGCGCGAGCGCCCGTATCGGCGCATGCGCAGGTGCCTCGGTACCAATAGCGCACGCCAGCTGCTGCAGCTGCCTCGCGCCCTGCTGCCGCCCCTGCGCGGCCCCTCCTGCTGCGGCCCCAAACCCGCTCCCACCATTGACACGCCTGGCGTAACGCCACTGCCGCACCGCATCCTTAAGCCGCTTGGCGGCGCTGGCAGGAGGCGCCAGCGCCCTTGCTGCTTCCCGCTCCAGCTCAGCACGCTCTGCGCCCACTCCGCCATCCCCTACATCCTTCGGCTGCTGCTGCTGCTGCTGCTGCCGCTGCGAGTGCGGCGGCGGCTGCACCCCTGTCCTGGCCCCAGGCGGCACCTGCAGCTCCGCCTCTACATCTGGCGCCTTCTCCCGCGCCTCTGCTCCGGCCGTCCCCGTCGCGGGTCCAGGCATGCTGCCGCCAATAGCCCGAGAGGATGCGAGCGCAGCACCTCGGCCACCAGTGCCACTCAACACGCAGGAAGCCATTTCCATTTCGCAGCCTGCGCCCGCTGCACTGCCGGTCGCCGTCGCCACCGTCACCACCTTCGCCAGCAGGACCGTCAGGTTGCCACCGCCGTGACCGCTGTCGTCGTCACGGCCTGCTGAGGCCAAGGGGAAAGGCAGGTCCAGGCGGCGGACAGCAGCGTCTGCCAGCAGCGCAGGGTGCGCAGCGCCGGCAGCAACTGCAGGTAACCTGCTCGCCAGCTGGGGGGCCCGCTGATCGACGACGTCGTCAGTTGCTGATGCAACACTGCGTCTACCAGCCCGCCGCCGCAGCCCGCTTGCCGCCTTGCCTGTGCCCTGGCAGCGGCGCGAGCAGTGGCGGCGGTGGCGGCTGGTGGTGGCTGCCGCCAATGACCCCGTCTCTGCTTCACTGCCGCTGACTGGCGCGCCGTAGATGGCCTCGCTAAGGCCTGAGCACTGCGGCACCTCGGCCCCGCACGCCGGCTGCTCGCCTGGCCAGCGCGGCCGCCAGCCCGCCGCGCGTGCCGCCGCCATCTGCTCCTCCCACGTCGCCGTGAAGGCGTCCTCCTCCTCCCCCAGCTGCTGCTGCCCCGGCTGCTGCTCTGCATCGTGGGTCCCAGCATCGACAAGAGCCTCAGGAGCGGCGCTGGTTGCTGGGATCTTACGACGCGCGCTGTCAGGAGAGACGGCTTGGAGCGCAGGGGCACCCTCTGCAGACTGGCGGTGTCGCTTCAGTGCGGGCTCCTGAACTGAACCCTGTCGGAATGCAACTGCCTGGGACGTGTCGGATTGCTGCCGTTGTCCCGTTACAAAGCTCCGGTGTCCGATGCTTCCCGGAGAATGGCGGCGCTGCGATGGCCCCGCCGTGCGCCCGGATATGGGAGCCTAAGGGGCGGCGAGGGAGCGGGGCCAGGCGAAAAGTATTGAGGGGACTCATGTCGAATGTGCCGGTGCCTAAACAAATGCCCAATCAAGCAGGTATGCGTGACAGAACGGCCCTGGCCAGGCGTCGACACATGTTCGCAGCTGACACGTTACCTCGTTGCCATGCTCGCGACCACTCTGCGCGACTGCCTTTCCTTGGCTCTTTCCAGCAGGCTTGTCTACATGTGCATTCATTCCGGACTCTCCTACTAAATAAGTGGCTCCTTGCGTGTGCACTGCGCTTGCGCGCACAGCCCGAGCCCGAGCAAGTTCTAGTTGTGCATATGATGCATCATATTTGTTAAAGTGATAGCACAGTCGTATTGTTGTCGCCCCGCCTGAAGCAGTGTTACGGTTCGTCCTGGTGTCCTCGCGCCAAATTGAACATTTGCGCAGATGAGATACCGTCAAATAGGGCGTAATGGGCGCAGCTGAGCCGTGCAACTTTAAGACATGACCCAGGTTGTTTGCAAATGTAATGCAGCGGTAGCCAGCGGGTGTCGCTGATGGGCTGTGCTTGCATTGGCGCCGCACGGCCCGGCGGGCCCTGGCGCCTGCTCAGTCCTGTTCCACTCCGCTCTTCAGCCAGCCACAGCCAAGTGAGTGCCTAAGTAAGTAAGAGAGCTAGAAACAGGAAAGCCCTTGAACTGCCGCGTAAAACACCAGGGGAAGCCCTACCCCTGGTTTGCACAGTCTGTCATAAGGGGCGAGTACTGCCAGCACGACGTGTGCAAGCCCAGCCCTTCAGCATCAACGGCCAGAAATGAGCTCGGCCACGCTGATGTCAAGTCCGCAGCCCTTGGCAAGTCCGCATCACAGAAGGCTATGCTAAGTTGCGTTGCCTGCGCATGCCCGGCCGCACACACCCCAACGGCCCAAACCAAACCCTGCATCCATCTGGCTTTCATTTTTTGTCCCCGCAGATTTTCCATGCCGCTGGTACTCTGCAAGTTATGCAGGGCCAGTGCAGGCAAGATGCCTTAAGATTTGAGGCTGGTTAGGAGTTCCCCTCCCACACGTGTGCGGGCACGGTACCGTATGCGGTCAAGGCGTCAAGCGACGTTACCCATTACCCATCGCGAGGTGAGTCCGGTATCGTTCACTAGCTACATGCACCGCGGCCTTTACATCTTCTGATTTCGGAGCCCTGGCCCAGCACCTGCCGCCCGCCCCGACCTGGTGTTGGTGGAGTTCACCGTCAACGACCCGCCCACGCCCTCGCCAGCCGACATACGCAAGACACCTGAACTCAACCCGCAGCTGGTGGATCAAAGGGGAATGCAGTAACACAAATCAGTGAAATCACATGCGACCTAGCAGGCGAGGACGGCAAGGACAGGTGCAACCATGTGATAGTCCCGGCTAGTTCTGAGCTCGTTCGCATCATCCTGTATTGCCCACTTGCACGGCGCACTGACAACCGTGTTTACGTCGAAGCTCTGGCATGTGTTGCCCCTGCCATCGCCTTCCTGCCATCGCAAAATTCTACATACTGCGTGCTCCCTTGCGCCACACTGCACTCCCCGCCCAGTCCTTCACTGCTCCACGCGCTGCTACGCCGCGGATACGGCTCGCCAACACCGCATGTGCAGCAACAGCTGACGCCCTCAGGTCTCCGCACTCCCTCAGCCGCAGCCCGCCGCACACTACTGTGACATCTGCGCCTGCGAGTCCAGGTCATCGCCCTCCTCGCCCTCCTCCCCCTCCTCGCCCAGTGCCGCCTTGTACTTTTGGCGGTGCGCCCACGCCACCTTCACGTGGCGCTGGCGCAGCAGCTCCAGCGGCTGCGGCATGGTGAAGCCGCACGGGTTCTCCAGCAGCGCCGAGCGCGCAGCGGCCACCTGGGCCAGCCAGCCCGGAGCTTCTTCAAGGCACTTCTGCAGAAGCCAGGGGGGAGGCAGCGGGAGGTGGTTGGGAGGGTGGGGTGCAGGGGCCCTATTGGATGCATGCACAGCGCCAGGTTGATTGACACTGGGCCGATGGCAGGCAGAGCAAACAATCTAGAGTGCCTTGCTGTGGGGCCCGTTTATCAACTTAAGAGGCCCGCAGCTGCCCTTGCTGCCCTAGGCCCCGCGTCATTGCCCAGCTGCCAGCAGCGAGACGGCTGCGAGACGACACTACACTGACCCCACCTTGGCCGTGTAGTGGTTTGCGACGCCGCACGCCTCCAGCTCCTGCAGCTGCTCCTCCATCAAGTCCAGCATGCGCAGCTGCTTGGCCGGCCATCTCGCGATCCCCAGTTGGCGGCAGCGCGTCATGAAGCTAGTGCGGTGTAGCCCCAGCTGCCGTGCCGCCTCAACGAGGGGCAGGTGCAGCACCGGCCGCAGGTCCGACACCTGCAGCCGGTTGAGCACTTCACTGGGTGTGCGCGGGGCTCGGCGCCTGCGAGGGGCAAAATTCCGTAAACACAACGCATAAAGAGGCGACGCTGGAACACGGCACTGTGCGACATAAACCATGTGCAGAGGTCTGTACGCGTGGTCAAGTGCGCATATACATTGGCAAGCGCAAGACCGGTAACCGCGTGCCGCTCAAGGAGAAGACCATGCATGTGCCAGGTTAAATGTGTGCACGCGCACCTGGCAGGGGCGCCGCGAGTCTGCTGCCCACCGCCCTCCTTCTCCTTATCCTCCTCCGGGTCAGACGGGCGCACCGCATCTGCTGTCTCCTCCTGGTCGCTTTCCGACTGCCGGTGAGAGCGCGCAGTCGCCCGCCGCCCACGCCCGCCGCGCCCTCGCCCGGCTATCGACGCCCGTTCAGGTGGCTTGCTGCGGGTGCGGCCGCGCGAGGGTGAGGCAGTGGCGGCCTTGATCACTCCTGTTGCAGCTGCCGACAACCCTGCACCCGAACCACCCCGTGCGCGATCACCCACGCGGCTTCCCCCCGCTGTGCCTACTCCAACCACCGCCTGCTGCTGGCCGGAGCGATGCAGCCTGCATACAGTAAAGAGGAAGGGCAGGTACCCGGATCTATGTCGTGCTGTAGCGGTCCCACACCCGCCTCATACGCCAAGGCCAAGGCCTGCCCCACAAGTCCCAGCATGGCCTCAGCGCTTGCCCCGCTAGCTGTGTTGCACCGAGTCGTGCCGCTCTGCGCGCCCTGAAACCTGGCCCCTCACCTTGAATCCTCCACGAGCCTCGGTGATGGGACCACCGGCTGTCGCTGAAGCCGCACAGCCGCCCTACGGCTGGGCGACATGCCACCGCCTGCCGACGCTCTACTCCTGCCTGCTCCACCATTTGCCGAAGGCTCCGCGGGCCCCTGGCCCTGGGCCGCCATGCCAGCTGCATGCTGCTGCTGCTGCTGCTGCTGCTGCTGCTGCTGCTGTCCGCCAGGCACGCGACTGCTGCGGCGCAGAGGGCTAAGCGGTGGCGCGCGCCCTGCCCTGCCAACCGGTCGCGTAGCTGCTCCAGGGGGCTCGGCCGGCAGTGGCTGCCCCTGGTGGCCGAGGTCGCCCATTCCCGGCCCAGCCGCTGCAACTGCGCTGGGGCCCGCACCCCCAGCGGTTGCTGTATTGCTCGCCGCCCTGCCGGCACGGGGCTGCGATGTGGGCGTACCACATGCCGCCGCCCCGGCACCGTGCAGCATCACCAGACGGCCGCGCCGCCGACCTGGAGTCGCCAGCCCTCCCCCGGAGCCTGAGGCTGAAAGCACAAGCGGAGGCGAGGCAGCACCAACCCGAGTACCACCAGGACCAATTACTGCTGCTGTCATGCCCCGCTGTGCGTTGCAGCCCGCGTGTGCACCGACCCCGGCAGCCACACCCCCGCCGTCCTCGCGACTGCTGGGCTGCGGGGCGGCGCCTCCGCCCAGGTGCGGGTGGCCGCCATCGTCCGGCAGCTCATAGGCGTCCGTGTAGGGGCTGCCCGACACGACCTGCGCCACCCTGGGGCCTGCAGCCGCACTGGGGCCAGGCCCTGCCTGCGTCAACCCGGGGCTGGTGACGGGCGACCCTACAGACCATGGCGGCAGGGCTTGCAGCTTCGTGCCGGCCGGCACTAGCACTGGCGGCGCCAGCAGATTAACATCAAACTGCTCCGGCAGCTGCAACTGGGGTTCTGCGAGGGCCACCGCGCCAGCACCTAATCCTGCTGTGTCATGCCCTGCTGGCCCGCTTCCTGACGCCGGCAGCCGTCTCCGCGATTGCTGCACCGGACCTGTGCCATGCCCAAGAAGCGCCAGAGTCGAAACTGTCACGGCCGCCGCCAGCTGCTGCGGGGCCTCCGCCTGGCTTTCATGTGGGCCAGCGCCAGCCTCCAGTGCTGCCTCCCACGCCGCTGAATCGTTGTCAACGAAAGCGTCAGGCCCACCGTGGCTGTCACTGCCATCGGCGTAGAGGATCGCTGCCTCGCCGCCAGCACGTTTGACACCAGCGCTGTGCTCGGGCGCAGCCTGCGACAGCACGGCTGCCATCATGTGGTCCGTGACGTCGGAGGCGCCGGGCTTGTCCGCTGAGTGCTGTGACTTGTCCCGGCTGCCATCTTTAGCCTCGGCTGCGCCCCCAGGCCAATCGTCGTCCTCCCAGTCTCCCTCTTCAAACTCGGAGCTGTCAGTGTCGCTGCAACTGCTGCCGTCGCTCGGCACCTCGTCTTCCCACTGCGGCAAGTGCTCCGGCAGTAGTTGTTGAGCCCACGACTGCGACTCGCGCGCAGGGACTACTGCCCTTCCGCCCGCCTCTGCGCTGCCCGCCTCGGCGCCGCCGCCTGCGGCTGCAGTGAGCTCGCACCGTCCAGGGCTGCGCTCTGACGCCGGCCTGTGAAGGCTTTCGGGGACTGCTGTGGAGGGCTCATCGCCTGCGACAATCCCCGCCCCACCACCGCAGCCGCCTGCGCCAAGCCCGCCGCCGCCGCTGCTGGTCACGGCATCGTTAACGTCCTTGCTCGTGCTCTGGTCACTGCCGCCACTGCTGGTGCTTCTGCTGCTGTCTGTAATACCATGCAAGCTGCGTCTGGCGCCGCTTAAGCTCCGAACTCTATCGCCGCCGGAGCCACCGCTATGGCTGCTATCGGCAGCGCCCGTTAAGCTCCCGCCGCTACTGGTGCTCCCACCGCTGTCATCGCCGCTGTTGCTGCTGCCGGTGGTCGCCCCATTGCCACTGCTGGTGGTGCCGCTCCCATGAGTGGTGCTGCTAGCTCCACACCCAATTGCTGCAGGAACTTGGGGGCTGGGGTCCCGGCCCTCCGCTGCAGGGCCGCTGGCCTCAGCGCCTGGCTTCGACTTCTGGAAAACAGGAGGTGCGGATTCCGCTTGAGGGCTCTGCAGCAGTAACGAACCGACCCACTCGCTGACACGCGCACCCTGGCCCGCTGCTCCAGGCACTGCAGCTGCATCCTCAGGAGCCTCAGCCGCGCCGCCAACACCCGTACCGGCTGGGGCGTCAGCCGCTTGCACTCCGTTTCTGCTGGCTTGCATGCGGCTGCACACGCTGCAACCCGGGGTGATCGTGGTAACGGCGCTGCCGTGATGCGCACGGACTTCATCTGTGCCGCCGCCGCGGCCGCTACCCGCAGGTCCGCCACCTGCCACCACGGCAGGCACGAGAATGCCACCTGCTGCTTCTGCTTCTGCTGTTGCTGCTTCTGCTGCTAGCACGGCACCGCGCGCCCCGCTCGCCGCCTCAGCGTGCCCGGGCGAAGATCCCACACGGAACTCCAGTGACGCCGCGGCGCCGCTACTGCAAGCTCCGGCGCCGTGCCCTTCTGGTACTGGCCCAGCGGGGGTGTACCTGGCTGCCCCTCCTCGCCCGCACAGTGCAGCCCCCAGCGCCCGCTGCAGCCGCGCCGTCTGCTGCTGCAGCAGTGCGCGCTGCTGCGCCCATACGTCGCTGTCCCGCTCATCCGGCCACCCGAACCCGGCGCCACGACCCACCTCGACGGCCGCCTTCAGGTACGGACTGTCGGCTGGCAGTGCAGCCGCAGCCTCCAGGGCCGCTAGGTGTGCCGCGGCTGCAGCGGCGTGCTTGGCGCACGCCACGTACTCGCTGTCCACCGCCCCCAGGCCCCTCCGCCGCCGCCGTTGCTGCTGCTCATGCTGGGGCTGCAGCAGGCCGTGTGCCGACAGCTGATTCTGTCCCGCCTGACCCCCAGTCGCTTGCCCGCTGCACGTTTCCATCACCGCCCGAACATACGGGCTGTCCGGGGGCAGGGCAGCGGCCGCATTAATGGCTGCTAGCCTCGCTGCGGCCACAGCTGCCTCCCTGGCACACACCGCTGCCTCACTCTCACACGGCGGGCTTTCGTGCAACCCTTGCTGCCCTTGCTCGTGGCGCTGCGTCTGCATCTGTGGTTGTGGCTGCAACTCACTGCTGAGGCTGGTGTCCCGTGATTCAGCCGGCTCCTGGCCAGGCTGCCGGCCTGCGCCGCGATCCCGCTGGCTCACTGCAGCGGCGGCAGCGGCAGCGGAAGTTCCTGCTGCCTCCGCAACCCCCAGGCCCCGGTCCTGGCCGAGCACCGCCACGTCCGGTCTGACTATCACCGCTGGCCCGCCCTCTTGACTGCTGGGTGCTGGCTGCGTGTCCTGGCCAGGTGAGCACCCCCCAACCTGACCGTCCACCTTCGGCTCCAGAGGCAAGGACAGCAGCCGCACTTTGGCAACTGGGGGCGCTGGGCGCCGCGCCTGCTGCGCTTCCTTCGCCCCTCTCACGCCCGCAACAAGGTCCACGCCAGTCTGCAAGCCCGGTGCCCCCGCCTGTACCAGCCGTAAGGCCCGTGCCAGCGGGGTGCTCCGCTGTTTGCGCTTGCCGCAGATAGGTGCTGGCTGCCGGTAAGGGTGTGCCGGAGCGCTGTCGACACAGTGACCCAGCGCCGTATTGCGGCTGCCCTCGCGCGCTGCCGGACGGCCACTTGGCTCGCCTGCGTGAACCGGCAGGGCGGGCGACGGCCGCACGCTGGGCGACTCAGCATCGGTGTTGCGCGGCGGGTCCGCCGGCCCGGCGGCTGCCTCAGCACCTCCTTTCTTCTTTCTTCTGGAAGCTTTGGCTCGCCTAAGCTGACGCCGTTCGCGTTTGGAGGCAGCCCGCTTGGCCGCGAGCACATCGCGCGCCCGCTCCGCACGCGCTGTGTCCCTCTTCCTATGCAGAATCCTTGAAACTTTGCTCATTCCAAGGACGACATGATACAACTAAACGGTTTTTATGTTGCATGCACGACGGCGCTTTGTTTTGCTTAGCAAGGTTGCGCGAGCTACAGTGCTGCCTGTGTTAATGTTGCTAATGTATCAAGCTGTGCTGGCTACAATCCATGCATTCCTTCCGGCAGGGCTTTTGCACCTCGTGGAATCCAAAAAGCTTGCCAATGTCATGCCAGGAGCTTTGGAAGAGGCGTTGTTCTCGAAGCAGTCAAACAAATATACTCTTTTGCATGCAATCATTAATATGCATTTGTCATCGCGGCACGCCGGCCCCATGGCGCTCGCCCAGCCCTTGCGCCCGCGCCCCAGCGCGCCCAGGCCGCACTAGCCCAGAGCCACCTCTAGCGCCCGTGTCCTCTGCCTTATGCAACACAGCAGTGATCTCACACATCCACAACAGTCCGCACCCGCCAGCACGGCGCCATAGCTTCATCAGACCATCCGCGCACGCCCTCCCGACTGTTGAGCTGGGCAAGGCCGGTGTGGAGGCCGGCACCCGTGTTGCACCGCGTTGCGTGCTTGCGCCAGCACCAAGCCCCATGCAGAGCAAGGAGTAAAATGGGAACGCACAATACCTCAGCAAAGCAATATATCGTTACTTGGATTGGCCACGTATGAAGTCTCCCTCGGCAGCTGCTGGTAATGGTGAACACAGCCACCATTCGCCAGGAGTAGGACCAGAACCGCACGCACCTGCCGCCTTGCGCTGCCCATCCACTCGTTGCCTGCCATGGGACAAAGCGCGCAAGGTCACACGGCGGCCGATGGCCAGAACGCACATTTCGACTGACTCGCCTACCCAGCACTGTATGCGAAGATGGGACCTCCTGCCCCTGCCACGTCACCTGCACACCAAGCGTTCGTCCGCTGGTTGGTCCACTGGTTGAGGTGCCACCAGGGCGCGCCGCACCATGGACAGGCAGCTCCATTAAGCTCCAATGCCGGACGATAACCAGGTTACGCTCATACGTGCAGCTCCGCATCCGCACCTGCATACAGGCGCGAGGGCTGAGCAACTCCGATGTGTAGAAGCATGCAACGAGACTACGGCAAGATCGCTGCCGCTTAAGCCAATTTCGGTCCAGGACAACATGTACGTCACAAGCACCGACCCTACCATCCAGAACCTATTCATTGCATAGCGCACCTGTCAGGGATGGGTGCACTGCCATTGCTGGGCGCCGCTGCAGCACAGTCCGTGCGACGAGATTCCTACTGCATTGCTAACGCGGCCTGCTAGTCACAGCGGAGACAAGCCAACATGGGGCAATTGCCAGTTAATGGCATATGACAGCAAGATAGACACGTTGCCGAAGGCGTTTCCCTTCTGCTTAGTGCGGCCCCAACACCACTCGCAAACCCCGTGTTGCTTGGCGACTACCCCAACCGCACCCACCTTTTATTGACGTGCGTTGCGGAACTATTGCGTACGTAGACCTTTGTGTCGGTACGGCCTGACGCTCGCCTAGCAAGCACCATAAAGGCAGCAGCATTGCGGGTCTGGCGCTGTCCAAGCGGTTGAGCAGCACCCCGCCGCCATGCAGGGCGGGCCATGCATGAGGCTATCACCGACAGCGCTCCATGGCGCTAACCGGTGACCGGCTTGATGAAGGCCTTGGTTAACCCCGGCACGACTGCGTGCCTGCTTTGTTGCACGAACAGCAGGCAACAATCAATTACTAGCCGGGTTCGTATGTAGCATGGGAACGTGCGTCCAAGGCGCGCAAGCGAAATATGCGCAGGAAGTGTGTGGGTCATGCGCTTTATGTGAGTAAGTCCAAACAGCCCATCATGCACAAGACAAGCTGCCACACCAGTCCGTGAGAAGCTGCAGGCCAGCGTAGTTACTGTCAACCACACACGCAAGTCCCACACTGTCATTCCTGTGAACCTTCAGTCTGCCCCTCCCCTAAAGTACCAGTCAGTACGTTGCGTTTCAGCACAAATAGCCACATCCACACACCTGGACACCGATGACAGAAGACGGCATACGCCGCACGTGCCGGCACGTTGTCACCTGCGGCCTTGCACCAGCCGCGGGAAAGGGCGCGTGCACAGTGGTTCTTGAAGCGTAGGCCGGGCGCACCAGACGTGCCGGCACGCCGCCACCTGCGGGGCCTTGACACCAGCCGCGGGAAAGGGCGCGCGCACGGTGGTTCTTGAGGCGTGGGCCGGGCGCACCGCACATGCCGGCATGCTGCCACCTGCGGGGCCTTGACACCAGCCGCGGGAAAGGGCGCGGGCAAAGCGGTTCTTGAGGCGTAGGCCGGGCGCACCGCACATGCCGGCATGCTGCCACCTGCGGGGCCTTGACACCAGCCGCGGGAAAGGGCGCGTGCACGGTAGTTCTTGAGGCGTAGGCGGGGCGCCCCGGATGTGCCGGCATGCTGCCACCTGCGGCCTTGACACCGGCCGCGAGAAAGAGCGCGGGCAAAGCGGTTCTTGAGGCGTAGGCCAGGCGCACCAGACGTGCCGGCACGCCGCCACCTGCGGGGCCTTGACACCAGCCGCGGGAAAGGGCGCGTGCACGGTAGTTCTTGAGGCGTAGGCGGGGCGCCCCGGACGTGCCGGCATGCTGCCACCTGCGGCCTTGACACCAGCCGCGGGAAAGGGCGCGGGCACGGTGGTTCTTGAGGCGTAGGCCGGGCGCACCAGACGTGCCGGCACGCCGCCACCTGCGGGGCCTTGACACCGGCCGCGGGAAAGGGCGCGTGCACGGCGGTTCTTGAGGCGTAGGCGGGGCGCACCGCACATGCCGGCATGCTGCCACCTGCGGCCTTGACACCAGCCGCGGGAAAGAGCGCGCGCACGGTGGTTCTTGAGGCGTAGGCGGGGCGCACCGCACATGCCGGCACGCCGCCACCTGCGGGGCCTTGACACCAGCCGCGGGAAAGGGCGCGCGCACGGTGGTTCTTGAGGCGTAGGCCGGGCGCACCGCACATGCCGGGATGCTGCCACCTGCGGGGCCTTGACACCGGCCGCGGGAAAGGGCGCGGGCAAAGCGGTTCTTGAGGCGTAGGCCGGGCGCACCGCACATGCCGGCATGCTGCCACCTGCGGGGCCTTGACACCAGCCGCGGGGAAGGGCGCGCGCACGGTGGTTCTTGAGGCGTAGGCCGGGCACACCTGACGTGCCGGCATGCTGCCACCTGCGGTCTTGGCACCAGCCGCGGGAAAGGGCGCATGCACGGCGGTTCTTGAGGCGTAGGCCGGGCACACCTGACGTGCCGGCACGCCGCCACCTGCGGGGCCTTGACACCGGCCGCGGGAAAGGGCGCGGGCAAAGCGGTTCTTGAGGCGTAGGCCGGGCGCACCGCACATGCCGGCATGCTGCCACCTGCGGGGCCTTGACACCAGCCGCGGGAAAGGGCGCGGGCACGGTGGTTCTTGAGGCGTAGGCCGGGCGCACCAGACGTGCCGGCACGCCGCCACCTGCGGGGCCTTGACACCGGCCGCGGGAAAGGGCGCGTGCACGGCGGTTCTTGAGGCGTAGGCGGGGCGCACCGCACATGCCGGCATGCTGCCACCTGCGGCCTTGACACCAGCCGCGGGAAAGAGAGCGCGCACGGTGGTTCTTGAGGCGTAGGCGGGGCGCACCGCACATGCCGGCACGCCGCCACCTGCGGGGCCTTGACACCAGCCGCGGGAAAGAGCGCGCGCACGGTGGTTCTTGAGGCGTAGGCCAGGCGCACCGCACATGCCGGGATGCTGCCACCTGCGGGGCCTTGACACCGGCCGCGGGAAAGGGCGCGGGCAAAGCGGTTCTTGAGGCGTAGGCCGGGCGCACCGCACATGCCGGCATGCTGCCACCTGCGGGGCCTTGACACCAGCCGCGGGGAAGGGCGCGCGCACGGTGGTTCTTGAGGCGTAGGCCGGGCACACCTGACGTGCCGGCACGCCGCCACCTGCGGGGCCTTGACACCAGCCGCGGGAAAGGGCGCGTGCACGGCGGTTCTTGAGGCATAGGCGGGGCGCACCGCACATGCCGGCATGCTGCCACCTGCGGCCTTGACACCAGCCGCGGGAAAGGGCGCGTGCACGGTGGTTCTTGAGGCGTAGGCGGGGCGCACCGGTCGTGCCGGCACGCCGTCACCTG
>NC_057004.1:5000-15000 GCF_000002595.2 Chlamydomonas reinhardtii | reverse complement strand
CTCTGCTTGTCCATGATGTACGGCTCTGGGTATCTTCCATGCCCGTAGGTTATGGCCCTGTGGCTCCACGCGCGTGCGTGGATTTTGCTAAGGTACCCACGCGTGTGCCCTCTAGGGTACGGGGGTAACACTTGCGCATACACACACGCGCGCACACACGCACACACACGCACACACACTCCCCCCCGCCAACCCCACTCTCACCCCCGCGTCTCCCCGCCCCCTGCGTGTGTGTGTGTGCGTGTGTGTGCCACGACGTACGGCAAAGTGTGGCCAAGGCCCCCCCTTGCGTGTGGGGGAACCCCCCAAGCCCCTAGGCCCTAGCCCCTAACCCGTGGACGGTAGTCCCGAACAGAAACAGGTGTGGTGCCATGTATCTGGGGTAGGCGTGAAGAGAAGCGAAAGCAAGCAATTGCAAAGCTTCGAATCATAACAACACAATCCGAAGAATGAGCTAAGCAATTAGTTCTAGTAACTCGGTGAGTGGCAGTGAACTCAAGTAGGCTCTGCCGGGTCAGGTAACTGGTCCTGGCTAGCCCTGCTTGAACTGGTTCAATCAATGCGTCAATTGGCGGTCAAACGCTGGTTGATTGTTGCCCAAATCTATTGATGGTTTGAGTTGCAACGAGTGTTGAGAGAGCTTGTATTAATACGCGATGCGTATGCTTATGAACCAAGTGGACCTGCTAGGACAGTAGGTGCAAGGCCAGTGTAACAGCTGTGCTTTGTTATCTGCCGGCTAGCATTGAAGCTCTGCTTGCGGGAAGCCGCATGCCTGAGTGTTCGCTAGGTGGTCTGAGCTTATGCCTAACCCGTGTAAGACTCAGCCAATCCGCGATACTTGGTTGCGTTGCTTCCGGAGCGCTGGTTCAGAGCTGGGAGAACGTTCAGAGAGGGTACACATCTAACTAAAAACTAGAATGTTGCCAATACTCTTGCCAATCGATGCTGGCTAGTTAGCCAGCTCGCACTCACAGACTGGCGCCGACTGGGCCAAGTCCGGACGATAGCGTGGCTGAGCCATGCCCTAGCCTTCCTAGCAATGATCAAAAGCTAGGAAAAACAGGTGCAGGCTCTGAAGCGGCAAACTGCCCAGGGAATGCGGAGACACGACCGGTAGCGAGACTCCCCTGTAAAGGGGCCTCACACCCCTACCACAAAGGTCACGGTTCAAAGCTCCTTGGGATCACAGTGTTGCGACGCGACCCCGAACCCACGTTCTCACGATCATCCTATCGACCGGACTTCCACCAGCCGCCCAGGGCTCGCCAGCACCCTCTGAGTGATGGCAAGACTAAACAACAACGTTCACACCAACAACCAGACACTAAGGAGGAACAGACGCTTCAGACCGCGACATCACAACTCCCGCGCAACGCCAGGGCGTCGCGACTTACCCCCAACAACACACAACAATACTCTGTAACACCGCAGCACCAGCACACGCGAACCGGACCCTTGGAGCCAACCCACAACAACCCGACCCTCAAAAACCCTAACAACGCTGCCCTTACCCCAAGAAATTTATATCCCCAGAGACAAAACAATCTGACTAACCCGCAAAACATTACAAACAAGAGTACACTTTCCTCACGCCTTTCTGCTCTCTGCCCCCTCGCGCTCACACTCGCCCTATCCCTGCTGATACTTGCTGCGGGACTGGTGAAGGATACACACAGTTTGTGTAGCCGGGAAGACCGTTTCGCTCCCGGTTTCCATGTCAATGGGTGGACAACTTGCCCGCTGGCCGGCAGAATGCTCATGCTTTATGTCCTCTTGCCTCTGCTTATTGTCTTCTGGTGGCACTGGCGGTGTGAGCTGCTCGCCACGTTTGACTTGCGGACACAGACGCACTACGTATCGGAGGCTGTAGGTTCGAATTTCCCCCCCGCTCGCACACGGCTGTATATCCCTCACGCCTCCCGCAGCGCCCCACGGCCGAAGCCACCTGCAATAGCAGATGTGCGACAGGCCGTACAAGGGCAAGCGAAGGGACGCGGAACACAGTGCCTCCTTTTCACTGCCGGCAGCAAACCACCTGCTCCCTCTTCCGCTCCACCCAGCTCCCAGTCTGGACGCATCTACTTTGAACAGCAAGAGCTCTCCTTCTGCTGGATACACGCCATCAACAACCTGTTAGGGGCAGCTGCCGTATCCCCCTACCGTGTCCTGTCGTATCTAGAGCAGCTCTTACGTCAAGCCCAAGGACGCGAGAACACCACCGAAACTTTTGCATTGTCGCAAGCCTTCACACCGGCCATAGGCCAGTTCTCAATACACGCTGTCAACCACTATCTCATGTACAACTGCCACAGAGCAAACCAAGCACTAGCTCTCCATGCCCACGACGCCGTACGCCCCGGCGACTCCCCACATAGCGTCACACGCCGCCATGCACAAGCCGCCAATGGATTCCTCATCTTCACACCAGGCTACTCCAGCGGCATCTACGGCCATGTACTTGCAGTCAAACGGCACGGCGCTAATTGGATCATCCTCGACTCAGCCGACACCCAACCCCGCACCATACAACACACCACGACCCTCGACATGACCGGCACAATTTTCACGCTGTCTACCCGCACCCCTGACACGCCACCCCTCTTACCCCTCTGCCTGAACGGAATTGGACCACCCGCCAATTGGGCCCCCGACCGCATGGGGCAACCATCTTTCCGCGCACTAAGTCAGCTTGCCAACCACCTCACCGCAAACGGCCACCAACTACTAGACACATGCTCCTGGGGCAACAACTGCGCAATCTTTGGGACCCTAGCCGTCCTACCAGGCAGCCGGGTACCACTCATACCCTCCGACCCAGCACAATGGGCGCCCATGACTGGCGCCATACGAGCATGCATCGCATCCAGGCTCGAGCATCTCACCGCACCAGGCACCCCGGGCAGCGACGAGATGCGCACACACATCCTCGGCCTTTACGAAGAATCCCCACACCCAGAGAACACCATACGCACACACTGCCGCAATATCCGCGATACCTCCATGCTTACCATCCCTGACCTGATTGCCCTCCAATCCCTCCTACCCGGCGTCCAAATCCACGTCATTAGCCCCGGCTACACCGACTGGCTCACTCTCCCAACACCCCAACCCAATGACACCCGCCATGACGTGTATCTAGCACATGTACCCCACTCCTGGGCTCTCGCCGGCTTCCCCACCGCGTTTCCCGTTACAGACTGCAACCACTATATCGCCGTCACACGTCACACCTGGACCCCCGGCTCTGTCACCCAAGATCCCTCACCTCTGTTCCACGAATCTATTTGGGACGGAGGCCCGTGCACGCGAGACATCATTGTCACACACGCCAAATCACCAACCCGCAGCCCACTACCCAAAAAAGCACGCACAAACACCATTACACACGCCCTCCTGCGAGCCATGGGCTCCCCCACCAACCCACGCAAGGCTGCAAAACGCGCGCTCTCCCTATCCCCCCCGGCACCACGCAAAACAACACGGGCCACAACCAATTGCGAAACAAAGCGAGCCCCAAACACCCGCGCCCCGGCAAACCCACACACACCCACTGCAACGCCGGCCGTAACCAACATTTCCCCCCAACAATCACCACCCGCCGCGCCTCCCAACCCCCCACCGCGCCTGGCTGTCAAGGCACGACAAGCCACACTCCAAGCATTCCTCAAGGCTGCACAGGCGCCTCGGGAAGACCCTGCAACGCCGGTGGCACCCATACACACCGATGCATGCCACCTCGTCACACTTAACGCCCGAGGCCTGCTCTCAAATCTGACAGCGATTCGAGATGAATTAGAGACTTGGGACGCAGACATCCTCATACTCACCGAAACCAAAACGAGAGCCCATCGAACCAGGACGGAACGAGACATCATCAAAAACAGCCTCAAAGCGTACACGTCGTTCGTGCACAGCACACCCCGCCCCCCACCACTGAAGGGCCAAAAACAAGACCCGCGGCGGCACCATCCCTCCGGCGGCGTCACACTAGCCGTACACACCAGATACGCCCGGAAAGAACACATTACATGCTTGCCCACACCAGCACAGCTGCAAGGATACATGGTTCACTTGCGAATCGCAACACATTCATCCCTACCG
This sequence comes from Chlamydomonas reinhardtii, assembly GCF_000002595.2. Classification (NCBI taxonomy): domain Eukaryota; kingdom Viridiplantae; phylum Chlorophyta; class Chlorophyceae; order Chlamydomonadales; family Chlamydomonadaceae; genus Chlamydomonas; species Chlamydomonas reinhardtii. The sequence continues at coordinate 10,896 of NC_057004.1, read as the reverse complement.
CTGCATATCATCGGGATATACTGCCCACCAGACAACAAATCCACCCGCGATGCATTATACACATACATCACCCGTGCCACCAAGAGCGCAGCCCGCCTAAAGGAACCCCTCCTAACCGGCGGGGACTGGAACGCTGCTGCTTATGACACGGATCGGAGCACCCGCACTGGTACCCAAGGCGACAAAACGCACCAGACCTTCCTGACTCGCACAAGCCTCAAACCAGCCGCAGGCGCCCACACACAACCCAGGCTGTACACATACACACAGATACAACACGACACCATCACCCACGAGAGCCGCATAGACGACTTCCTAGCCAATACCCACGCCCTGCGCCAGGACAGCCCCGCTCGAGAATGGACCACAGAATGTGCAGGCACAACTGATCATCTCGCTCTCCACCTGCAAATTACCCTACCCTACAAACCCCCGCGCGACGCCTCCCCACACACTGAACGGGAACCTCGAAGACAACCAGAAGATGCCAGCCCAACACTTGCAAACATTGTCAAACCTATCACGCAAAGCCAAAGTCGCGCCATCTCGCAACAATGGGAGGCAGAAGGAACCACCGCGCTTGTAACACTACACGCCACACTTGCCCTACCCAACTGCCCACTTGCCCTACCCAACTGCAGCGCGCAACAAATCATCGACTCCACCGTAGCCGCAATCTCTCACCACTCCAACTCCACGGCATCGACACGCACTGCCCATGACATCATAACCGGCGCACGCGCTCAACTCTCCGCCATCGACCTCAACGCCGCCTCTACCGCTCTATATGGAGCGCTTGCCGTCGGGGCAAAACTCATGCTGCAAACGTGCCCCCAGAAACCACCTCGGACCTCCAGAGCGAAGCCTTCCCGAACAGAAGCAAAGAAACTCAAGCGCTTGATAGCAATCGAAAAACAAAAAAAGCAACAGTACCTCGCCCTCGTGCGGGCGGCTCAACTGCAGGAACCCGCAATCCCGCCTCCAACGGCCCCCAATCCCTCACAACCCGAGCCCCCCGCGACGCCCGCGCCCGCCACTGCCGCCCGGCAGGAGTGGCAAGACGCACTCAAAACACGCCGCACCACACAGAAAGAAGCCAGCGCCAAGGCCGCTAGCAAATGGCTGACTAAGATGTCCAAACTCTTTGCAACTTCACAAAGCAAGGCAGCCAAAATTATGCTCGGAAAATCAGGGCCCCGGCAAAACCTCACGGCTGTGCGGCACCCCGCAACCCAACACATAGCCACAACCAGTTCTGACATCAACGACGCGCTCCACGCCCACTTCCAGGCAGCCGCGGAACCTACCGGAGGCCAGCGCACCGGCCGCTACAGACCCGAGGACAAGGACACAACTTTCCCGTGGAACGAACCCGGAGCGCCCGACGGCGGCTTCCTACTGGCCCGCACAGCACACCCAGACGCTCAGTCCCTGCTGCCCAACGTCGCCGACTCCAGCAACTTCCAGAGGTGCATGCAGGCCCTCTCCCGCAATAAAAGCCCCGGCCCGGACGGCATCCCGAACGAGCTACTGAAGTGCATGCCAGAGGCGTTACAATCCGCTGTCCATACCCTCATGTGCGTCGCGTGGATTAAGGCCGAACTCCCGGCCGGCTGGTCCACAAGCGACACCATTCTCCTGTACAAAAAGGCAGACCCGCTCTCCATCTCTAACTACAGGCCTATTGCGCTGTGCAACACACTGTACAAGCTGTATACCAGCTTAGTCACCCGGGCGGCAACTGAAGCGTGCACAGATCTTCTCATCCACAGCGAAGCACAAGAGGGCTTTCAGAAGCGCAAGGGAACAGAACGCCAAATCATGAACCTACTGCATGTAATAGAAGACGCAGCCTTAACAAAACGAGACCTATATGTCGCATACATTGATTTCTCGAACGCCTTCGGTACCATTGACCACGACCGTTTGCTTACAATAATGCACCACCTGGGCCTACCAACCGACTTTATTGAAGTCGTACGCAATCTGTACTCCTCCGCAAACACCACAATCCGCACAACACACGGCCGCACCAACCCTGTTCACATACGGCGCGGCACTATGCAGGGCGACACCCTATCGCCCCTACTGTTCATTATCTTCCTTGAACCGCTGCTGCGGTGGCTCCACTATGGGGGACGAGGCTATCGGTACGGCTGTCTCACCAACAGCGAAAACGACGAACATAACTGCTCGTCCCTAGGCTACGCGGACGACCTGACTGTAGCTGCCAACTCCCGAGACAACCTTAGGTGCCAAACTGACAAGATCGCCCGGTACGCTGCCTGGGGCGGCATGCGCATCAACCGCGACAAGAGCGCGTGCACCGGCATACTACACCACTATGCAAGCGCCAACAGTACGGACAAGAGCATTAAGGGCCCCGCCTGTGACCGCACCCTCAAACGCCTCCTGGCGGGCCACATCCACGTCGGCACATGCACCAAAGACGGCAAGCGATCCGCCATCACCCTCCCTTACATCCCCCCGCACAAGCCCTACCGATACCTCGGTGTTGAAATCACTATGACACTAGACTGGCGCTCCCAACTGAAAGCGGTCAAAGCCGACCTGACCGACGCCGGCGAGGAGCTGAGCAGGTACCGAAAACTCCCACGCCAATGCTACATGCTCATCAAACAGTGCCTGAAAGCCAAAGTGGCCTACTCCTTACCAACCATGGCCTACACGCAGCCAGACATTCGGGCCTTGGACGCCCAAATCGCAGGCATCGCTCGAAGATGCGTCGGCCTACCACGCGATTGCGCCACCCGCGCCATCCTACTACCCGCCGAGCTAGGCGGTCTCGGGATCGGCTCACTCCGGGAAGAATACGTGCAGAGAGCCTCGAGGCTACTTGTAATCTCGCTCAACGACACCGGCCGGCTTGGTGTCGTGACACGCCGCCTGCTCCACCTACAGGCCGCGCACGCAGGAAGTGACCTCCCACTGCACGACATGAAAAGGGCGGGTCAATTTTTTGTCACCCTTAAACAACTCACACTTCTACAGGACCACGACCTACTTGCCATGCTGCAAGGCAAAGAATTCACTGCCGCCCTACCAGCCCTTGTCTCTAAACTACGGGCCGCTGAAGCCACCACGCCCGCCTACCTTCGCGCCGACTGGATCAGCCCCTTGACCATCGACCTTGGACTGAACCTGGCGGACCTGGTGGACGCAAACACAGGGCGGCACATTATTGACACCACGCAGCTTGACCGGCGGTTCCCAAAAGGCAGGGTGAAAGACAAGCACAAGAGGGCCTTAAACCGATTTACCGTCGCCCTATGTAAACCGGCAGAAGCACCCCCCAAATCTATGGGCCACAAACCCCTCCCCATGCAAAGCCGCACCCTGCCCGCCGGCGTCTCCAAGGCCGACCTCAATTCAGCTGGAGACCTACCTAAACCCATACCCCAACGAACTCTCACCTCCCTCCTGGCCCGCTGGCAAGAGGCACTACCGAGCCCCGCGGCTCCACCAAAACCTTCCCTAGAAGTCCTGCAGGCAAAACCGAAGCAAACGGCAAAGCAACGTCATTCTCACTTCATCAAACACGACACACGCACAAGAAACCCCGAGGTCGAAGCCAATGACGACGCCCTACCCGGCTCTACGGTTCATGACCCCTCCGACCCCACAAAGGACCTAGCTTTCTACATGAGTGCCGCGAGGGAGTTCGCCCCACTCGCTCAACAATGCAAAACCCTAGGGACCACGCGATGGACGGGGACCTGGAGGTCCCCAACCAGGCAAATGCCAGCCCGCGCACTAATCACCGGCCCACACACCCACACAGTCCACGCGCTACTACATACCCGGCCATACAAGCAACCTGCTGCTCCCACGTACGCGCGGCTGTACCTACCCGATGGCTGCCCAGCCACAACCCCACCGCCCGCGCCCGCACACTCGCATAACCGGCGTAAACGCGGCTCCCAGCCCACCCGCTGCCCATACACTCACCATGCTATTCAGCCGCGGGCCCCTACACGGGCAGCCGCACCCAGGAGAGACAGCGCAGCCGCGCAGCCAAGCTCCCGCCCTGCGTGGCGCAAAGTAAGAGACAATGCGCTGAATGGCCGCCTACCCCAGTCCATCGCTGGGGTACAGGCAGCACAGCACATCACCGCCCATCTAACTAACCGCGACGACATTATCGCAGCCGTCGTCAGCGGACCCATGACCCACAAAACTAACGCCCCGCCGCCCAAGCGAAAACGAAAGCAGGGCCCACCGCCCGAGGAGCCCCCCTGGGCAGAACGCTGTCGCTATAGGGTTCGGTGGCAACCCACCCTGACCACAAACGGCATCCTCCGAGCCTACGAGCTACAGAACTACAACGCCACTTGCACAACCAAACCCCCGTGCCGACTATGGGGGCAAGGCATCCGGCGCTTCATGGTCCAAGTGCACTGGGCTGAAACGGAAGACCCCCTCTCCTCACTCTCCGAAAACCCCGGGTGGGCGGCCGCCCTGGCCCGCTACACTCTTGCCCAAGCCGTAGACGCGCCCCCTGACCCTAACCCGCCTCCCGCCCTTGACAATCACCTCACCAGTAAGCAGCGCCAGGGGAGATGGCGAGACCCAGCACCCAGCGAAGCCGCACGCAAACGTGCGATCCTCCGGTGCAGCACCATCGACGTCAAATCCTGTAACCCGGACACAGACATCCACCCGACAGGTCAATACTGTATTCAAGTGGGCACACGTGAGCCGGGCAGCGCCACAGGCACGCCGTCCGGCCCCCCCCAAGACCCCGACCCCCCCGCTAGGGTCTACGGCCCGGACGGACGCTGCATAGGAACCGTTAGCGCTGCCCGACTTGCCCTACTCCACGCCCGGTACAGGACCCTTAACCCCACTCACCCCCCGGAAAGGTTCGCTGCCGCCCTGGCCTCCCTGATTATACGGTACCGCCCCAGCAAACGCCACAAGGAGAGTTCCACCAACCCAGCGCACGAGGTCACCCTCTGCCCCGACCTAATGTCCACTCTCACGTCCCATATCAAGTTCCAGACGGAGGCATTCGCATCTCCCCTCAACGCCCACTGCGACATCCCGGCATACTACACTACCCACCCGCAAGATTCAGAGTTCGGGGCCGCCCATGACTGCTACAGCCGCACGCTAGATGGAATCTCCTTCGTTCACCCACCCCCACAACCCGAGCACACCAGCCTGGCCATGGCGTGGGCGGTCGCCAGCGCCGAGGCGGCAACACCGCACACACCGCACCTATCTGTCGTGGTTGTCCCCTACGGCGAAACCAGCGGCTACACAGCCTGGCTCCAGCACCCACTGGTCCACGACCTGGGGCACATCAAACCGGCGCACACGTGGGCCGCCATGGCCTCCGGCCTAGGCCAGCCGCAGGAGCTCCCCGCTCACCGACGTGGACTCCACCTCCTGTGCGTGACAAACGAAAGGGGCCGCCTCCTCCTCAATCAGGCCCTGGAAAGTGGGCTTGCACTCGCCCTAGCGGACGCGCTCGGGCACACCCCGCACCTAGCTACCCGTAAACCCCCCACGGACCCAGACACACCCAACCCGTGGCCCCCAACCCCCCGGAAGTTAAAACGGCGCATCCTCGCCCAGAGCAGCCAGACGCCCCAGCCCCAGCCCCCTCGCGATGCCCCCACTCTACCATCACCTACGGAGCTTGCAACCCTCTACCGCGCTTATGTCCCGCTCGCACACACACGAGGCTCTGCGGTCTTTACCGACGGGAGCAAAGTACCACACACACAAGAGTACACGGGCCTGGGAGCGGCGGTCTGGGACGCCAGCGACAACCGCGCCACGCACATTGATGAAGACATCGCCTTCAACACACCCCTGAGCACCATCCTTCGGTGTGAATCATCCGCCATACGCACGGCGCTCCGCCTCC